>NC_090732.1:39428395-39478395 GCF_036898095.1 Palaemon carinicauda | reverse complement strand
AGTTGGAGCTGGGCAGAATACACCATGGCTCTAAAAAATATACCTCTCAGGAAAGATCTATCACTAAATAGTAAGCCTCGCAAGTAATTGAACAGGAGCCTAACTTGAAAACCAGGGGCACGACAATGGGTGAGCTTAAGCTGTCTGGCTGCAATGTGTCCAAACAAGTAATAATATATATAAAACTGTGCTAGACAATAAAAAATGAAATCACAACTATGGGAGACCCTCTATGCTAGACAAAATTAAATGGAATCACGACTATGGGTGACCCTCTATGCTGGACAACATAAAATGGAATCACAACTATGGGTGACCCTATATGCTAGACATGAAAATACTGGAATCACAACTATGAGTGACCCTCTATGCTAGTCATAAAAAAAATTGAATCACAACTATGGGTGACCCTCTATGTTAGTCTTAAGAAAAATGGAATTGCAACTATGGGTGAACCTCTATGCTAGTCATAAGAAAAATGGAATCACAACTATGGATGAACCTCTATGCTAGTCATAAGAAAAATGGAATCACAACTATGGATGAACCTCTATGCTAGTCATAAAAAAAATGGAATCACAACAATGGGTGAACATCTATGCTAGTCATAAAAAAGGGAATCACAACTATGGGTAAACCTCTATGCTAGTCATAAAAAAGGATGGAATCACAACAATGGATGACCCTCTATGCTAGTAATAAAAAAGATAGGATCACAACTATGGGTGAACCTCTATGCTAGTTATAAAAAAAATGGAATCAAAACTATGGGTGAACCTCTATGCTAGTCATAAGAAAAATGGAATCACAACTAGGGGTGAACCTCTATGCTAGTCATAAGAAAAATGGAATCACAACTATGGGTGAATCTCTATGCTAGTCATAAAAAAATGGAATCACAACAATGGGTGAACCTCTATGCTAGTCAAAAAAAAATTGGAATCACAACTATGGATGACCCTCTATGCTAGTCAATAAAAAAGATGGAATCACACCAATGGATGACCCTCTATGCTAGTCATAAAGAAAAATGGATTTGTAAAGTGTGTGGGTGCGTTCTTGCAACACCAAAACTTGCAACTCTGTGACTTGAAGCAAAGTTTGTATTTATTCTTGCAGTATAATAGCTTAAATAAAACAAACAATGTCACTGAGTTTGCTTAATGCTTCCCTAAGAAAATCAACCCCTTTACATACTTTCCCCTTAGTAAAAAAAATGAATTTAAGAAATTACACTTCCCAAATATTTTATCTAAAAGATCGTATACCCTGACTGAAAAATAAAAAATGAAATTGAATGTGATATCGTAAATCCTTTATCTTTAGGTTAACAATTTTAACACAATCGTACGAAAATTATCCCTTTCAAAATTGTACATAAAAAACATATCCCACAAAAAAGTAACAAAATGAAATTACATACCCTTACTCTCAAAAGAAAAAATCGAATAAGGAATGCCACGTGTTCTTACCGTTACCCTACACAGGAATTATGCCTCACTGGAAATCAACGCGTGGTTAGCCGGCCACGGTTTTTCCCTAAAATTTCGTAAATTTCACTTCACTTATTTAACACAAAATTGAACATTCACTCACTGCACAATATATATAAATGAGAAATTTGAACCACTGTGATAATAAACACTCAGAAAATAACAGAACACAAATTCTTCTCACGCGGTTGGCTATCCTGCTAAACAATAGGACTAAAGTCTACCACGTGGGTTTTAAAACAAATGGGTTCGCGGTGCGAACACACGCACAAATAAACACAAAATTTTAACAATAAAATAGAATGCTTTTGCTGTTTTCTTCCACGGTTCCAACTCCACTGATGATATGATTTACTTGAAATGAAATTGAGGTTCGTCAGGTTGCTAAAGACAGAAAAGGGGGGAATTTGACTTTAATAAAAATAATTTGAAATTACTGTATTAGCGAATCCTGGCAAGGTCGCCAGTTTGTTACGCCTGCGTGTATGTGAGGCCGGCCTTGCTTAAAGGACTCAGGGCACTAACAAAGAAAAGGAATAATGAAAAGGTCGCCAATCGGCAATAAGACAAGGGATACCGACAAATAGATATATTTACAATAATATTTAAATAAAGATTAGTAAAAGAAAGGGGAGAACAACAGATAATTATATTTTAATTTAAGCCACGAAGGGCTTCGAGTGTAGTTTGATGGACTGTGGATGAGACTTCAGCACAGCAATGACGTTCCCTGGAAAGGGAAATAAATTGAATTATTAACAGAACACTTACTTCTACCAGCTGGGAACACGATGAAGTCGTGTGGTTAAAACCTTTTAAGCAAATTAAATGAAAGTGCAAAG
This sequence comes from Palaemon carinicauda, assembly GCF_036898095.1. Lineage (NCBI taxonomy): Eukaryota > Metazoa > Arthropoda > Malacostraca > Decapoda > Palaemonidae > Palaemon > Palaemon carinicauda. Next base: position 39,476,060 of record NC_090732.1, on the reverse strand, counting down.
CTTAGGGATTTAAACACTATACGTGGGAAAACAATACTGTCACAGGGTGAATTAATTAAGGTTAGAAGCAAACGGCACATATGGTTGGGATATAGGTAATATAGATAAAAGGTTCAGTGGGTAGGATCTTTCTTTAAAGGATAAAAGGGAAAAATATGGGATATGATTAGGAAGGGATGGAGGGTTGGGTAAGGATGATGAGGATCTCAAAATCAGACACCTTACCTTAGTAAAAAGGACTCTGGTTCCTCCCTTGTGGAGGGTATGTCAGGTCCAGCTTCCCTGATATCTTGAGGGTGAAGAGAGATGTTTCCCTCATGGAGGTCGAGTCACGAAGAGCGAGACCTAGTTTTTCCTGGGTAGATTCAACCCCACTTGACCCTCAATTGGGGGTGGTAGGGGGGAATTGGCCTGACCGCTGTCCTATGGGTCAGGCTTTGTCACGTGCCCCTACATCCTTCACATCTCACCTCCCTCCTTCTCCTGGGATCTCGACGCTGTCACGTGGTTCGTAAAAGGTGGCTTAAAATGAGATCTCAAGGGGAGTAGACTGGTATAGGATGGTTGTAGGGGGGGGGGTGAGACTCTGGGTAGGGTCCCAAAATTTGTGGCCTGCTGACCAAGTCCATGCTGGTGGGGTCTTTGTTTGGTAAAAAGGTGGCACAATGACCTCCATTACTAACAATATACACATATATAGACATAAACATTTACATATATACATATATACATATGTACATACATATATATATATATATATATATATATACATATATATATGTATATGTATATGTATATGTATATATATATATATATATATATATATATATATAAATATATATATATATATATATATATATATATATATATATGTATATATATATATATATATATATGTATATGTATATATATATATGTATTTATATATATATATATATATATATACTGTATATATATATATATATATATATATATATATATATATATATATATATATATATATATGCTCATCGCTCTAAATGTTCAATGGGCAATGGCTGCACTGCAGTATCCTCAAGCAAAATTAATCAGCTCTCATTAACCAGTGAACCATTAGTATTAACATCAGAACTGTTTGCAATTATATTAGTAACTGACATTATTAAACAACTGAAGATAGGACAAACCTCAAGTTTGTCATTTTTACTGATTCTACGTGAGAAGTGTCATATAAGCCGTAAAGAGTTGCACACACAAGAAATATGTTGGATTTCTGCTCATGTTGGTTTTTTGGTAATGAAAAGGTGGATGCTACTATAAAGCATTTTTAGTAGCAAAATGGGAAACTCAATTGAATAATTAATCTGACAATAATAAATTGAAGTAAATAATGCCAACTGTTTCTCAATTGGAACTGGCAAATCAAATAGAATAGACTGAAGTATTTTCACTAAGGTTATTTATAAGTAATACCAAATTGACTCGTGGATTTTTATTGTGCACACCTCATGAAGCAGTTCCCATTTGCAATGAATGTGACCCTGTCTTAGATATACAGCATATTTTCAGCAGTTGTAAGGATTTTTATATAGAGATATTTATATTTTTGCCGGAAAAGTTTCTTTTGGACATTTTATCGGATGCTGAGAATTTCTTTTTATGATTTTAACTTTATCTTTTTAAGAAACAAGTTTTATAAACAATACTTAAATTTCTATTTTTCACAGACTTTTATATAGTTTTTTTTTATCCTACATTTTCAACATATTTATTTTATGTTCTATTATTTAGTTTTAATATAAGTAGTTTTACTTCTCAAATTTAATTAGCCCAGCTGTGTAAGAGTCAAGCTTACTCACTTGCTGGTTAAGCTATTCCCTTTCAATGATAATAATGATAATAATTTTGATGAGCCATGGAAGGTTCATCTGAAGTTAAACTTTGAATATGGGATTTTACCTGATTTGTATATTTACATAGGAAAAATAAACTGTTTTGGGATTGTCAGATATTTCAAAAGTCACATGAAAATATCTAAAACAATTTAATTTTTTTATTTTAAAGATACCATTTTTACCACTACTATGTACTATACTTATCAAATATATTGTTAGGCATAAAGTTAAAATTGCTTGTTACTACATTTTATAGCTATTCTTATATACTGAGACTACAAAGTTTTTATTAATTCATAGAATTTTAAGTGACCCCTGTATTTAATGGCTAGAGACTTCATCAGATCTTTAACCTTATCTTATTTTAACTATTTATCTCAAGTTTTACCATCATTGTTTTTGCTTTGATTTAGAATTTGTTTATATCTTTATCCCAGATGAATAAATTGCAACGTGAACTTGAAGGAGAGCTTAGTAAACTGAGAGAATCACGAACAGCACTTGAGCGACGATTGGATGAGAAAGAAACAGAGCAAAAGAAGACACTTATGATGCTTCGTAACCAATATGAAGAAGCTCTGGATGATCTAAGGAAGGAAAAGGTAAAATAAAAGTTTCATTGGAAAGAACATTTTGTAGTGTACAATACATATTGCTTGATGAAGGAAATTTTCAAGATATCTTTTAAAATCTTATTACGTTTTCTTAGATAAATATACTGGGTGGTCCTCCAGGACTTTCCTGTTAAAGGGAATCCAATATGTCATAAAATACCAAAGAAATATTGTATTCCCTGCTCCAGGCTAATGTATCAAAGTATAAAGCACGGACTAGAGTGTATAAGGGAGACCCACAGGTTCAGGCTCTATTGAACTTAACACAACACCTTTCATGCTGAATTTTGTCTGACAACTGATGATATGTCATCACCAAACAAAATTTTACTGGAGACAATAATATCTTGGTGCTTTGTTTGTGCCCGGCCTCCATTTTCCTTTTCATCCTAACCACTAGTGGATGTGTTTTATTTTCGTTCATATTTGATGATCTTTTCAGATCTACTTTTGAAGTTAAGTACAGTTGATTAGATTTTGAACCTATTTGTTTTATAAGCAATAATGTTATGTGAGGAAGGTAAAAAAAATTAGTTTTTGGTACTTTTGTCATTAGGTTGTTATCTAGGTTTTCATAAGAGCATATGTGTTTAGGTTAAAGAGTTTCTCTTGTTTTTATTTTTTAGGAGTATAGTAACTCAATTTCATATAATTGTTATCATAACCTAAGTCATAGTACCTGTTTTGGTAAGGTTCTGGCTAGCATAGCATAGAATTGTTTGTTTGTTCCGGGATATGATTCCTTTATAATTCTGGCTTTTCATGTCACATGTGAAGTGTGTCTCTCCCCTGATATCCATGATTCTTAATACAGATCACCCAAGTCAGGTTGGTAAGGTAATCCAGAGTATGTGTTGTGCAAATATTTCCCTCAGTTTGTAATATTTTACTTAAATGTATTGGAACTGGTGGTGACTTTCCTAATTTTTAAAGAAGCTCAATCTGAGAAGGAACTCTATCAAGATTTTCATTGACACCTAGGCAGTAGTCTGCTATCTCAGGAGGGGAGGACCTTTCTCAAGAACTCTCAATGCATTGATTTTCCTAATTATGAAGTTTCTTTTGGAGAGAGATGCATTTCTCTCTCTCATATCCACCCATCAGGTTTTCTCATTGTTGTAGTAGATACTTTTTCCAGATAGATGGTCTGGGACATGAAATCATTGAGATTATCACAGATCTCCAAGAGGACCTGTTTGCAACAGAAGAGGATCACAAGTAAAGCTTGCACTTTGTGTAATTCCAAATGGGGATCCCAAGAAGTGATATGAGATGTCTTGAACCTGAACTGGAACAGATTGTGACGAAGGAAAAACCTATTTTTTCTGAAGGTGTTGTATGTTGTATGAGCCCCAAGACACTCCATCGTCCCTAGTCGTGTATAGGGAATGGGGATATATGAACCTTACTCCTAATATGGAAGATAGTGGCTGGGTGCAAACAAAGCTTTCAGGAAGTAATTTCTCACGTATTAGTGATTGCTCTTGGGGATGGTGTATCATTGGTTGTAAAACAAATTTTAGCATTTGAGGTGCTTCAAGAGGATCACTAGAGCCTGAACCTGTAAGTTTCTCTTAAACACACTGAGTTATTGCTTTACATGTTGATACAAAGGTTCTGCAGCAAGGAAGACAACATTTCTATGATATTTTGTCATTATTAAGTTCCCTGTTCTAGCCTTTAACAGAAAAATCCTTAGGGGCAACATAGCACCTCCCCAAAAATAGAGTTTTCTTTCATGCCAACCTCTTTATTCAGAAGTTCTCTTCAAAACATCCATCATTGATTTCTTAGATTATTTTGATTTTTGTTATGATTGTATTTTTTTTCCTTTGTTTGGCAAGAATTATTGATAATAGTTGAATTAGGTTATATAACGGATTTTGACATAGGAAAAATCTATTTTTGGCTGAGATAGCCATGTTGTCCTGATGGAAGTTCTTCATTGGCAGCTTCTACTTTGGATATTTTTGCGAGTGATGTACAGTACCAGAGAAATTTTATCTTAGAGGTATCAACAGAGTTCTGACCTCTGGAACGAATATCCTGAGAGATATCGTGTATAAATCAGGGACGTGTTAATGACAAGCCATGGCTATCCTTCCCCGAATAGATTTAACCTTATCTCGAAGGATAAGGTAGAGAGTAGGATACGTGGGCAAGTGAGCCGTTACAACTCCTGATCTCAAAGTGCTACAACTAACACGTTTCCTGTTGAACCATTCGAGGAGCAGCCATCGCATGACGCAAGGTCCCACACTGAGAAATGAGAATGGATGGAAAAGTAATGGGTGGGTCATCAGGACGACATGGCTAACTCACCCAAAAATAGATTTTTCCCATGTCAAAATACGTTTTTTGGGCTTGAGCCATGTCGTCCTGATTGAAGTGCACCAGAGAATTATTATTCTCAGTTGTGGCCAGGAAAATATTTAACCCTTTATACCCCATAGACGTAATCATACTTCTTGTAGCATTGGTAACTATGGTACCAAGCTTGGTGCAAGCGATATGTTTATAAAAAGTAGGAGCAAAGGAAATCAATGTCACAGTCCCACTCAATATGAAGATCTTCGTCTCCAGAAGTTGAAAAGACCAAAGTCTATAAAAGGAGGGTTAAAAATTATGGTATACTACTTTTATTTTGTACAGTAGGTCCAATGAAAGGAAATGCAAAAAGGTACACTAGTCTTTTATTTCCAAAAGATGCATAAATGTAACAGTAATCAATTGTAACATTATATGCAGCAGATATATACAGAAAACCAGAGTTTTCCGACCCCAAAATTATGTAAAAGAGTAGTAATATAGTAACACTCATGACATAAAGGGAAAAATATCACCTTTGACCTTTTATATTATTAAATAGGACATTGAAAAGAGGAACATTAATCGCCTTGCACAATGTAGACTGAGAATTCCTAACTATACAGTCTATACAACATTTAAGAAGTTGGTTTAATCACACTACCAGCAGCCACTACAAAGTGTTTAATCTCTTCCAACTGTCGTAAGTAATGTTTTGAAGAACACTTTTGAGGATTTCCAGCCCGTGTAAACCTGTAAGCCTTCAAATGACATAGATTGGAAAATATTTAAGGAAGAGGCAACTTTCTTAGGTCATGACCTGATGTTATACTATCAGGGTCAGTCCTTCTGATGAAATAGGTGAGATTGAGACTTAGCTGTTTCAGAGATGGATTAGATCCTGTCATTCCCCCTTTAAAAAGTTGACCGCCCTTAAAGGCCACACCAGTAGCAAATGTGCTAATGGGAAAAGATGTTTTACCTGCTCTAAATTCTATGATCCATGCAGAAAGTTTAGCAGAAGAATTTTATTTTCATTGTAAGGCAGCTCCAAATTCACGATAATATCCTCAACATTAACTAGAACAAGCAACCATTAAAACAATAAACAAGGAAAGCATGATGTTTGATGAAGCGAGAAAAAACTTTTGGGTAATAATAATTCCCAAGGATTGACTTATTTAAATGTTTTGTCCAATCCATGTAATTTGACTTATATTTCAAAAGCTGCCCATTTTCCCACAAGTCCTAATTTGCAGAATCATGACCACTCGACCATCTCTTCCTCAAGTCGCTGAAAACCATTGTATACTCATTCTTTTGCCATTACTCCTAGATCTTCATCTAAACACACATCAACTGAAAATGCAAATTGCACCGACACTCAAAACCATCATTATAAGTAAAATCCCAGATTCCTGTATAGAAAATATTTGACACACCACTTAGGATTTCTCTAAGAATACAGAAAACCTTTGTGAAGTAGAGATGGCTGATGGCTGATCATGTACTGCTTGTATCAAAATCTAAGGAAAAAAGTGGGTACTATGAAAATGCAACCCTTCGAAAATAATGAAATAAGTAAATAATGAAGAATGTCTGAGTGAGCCTAAAGAGGTCTCGTCTAGAGTTGTCACAAACAGATTCATTGGCTTATGTACCAAATCCAATTGTTGCAACAATTATTCAAGCCACCAAGCATGTGTTAAAAGTCGAGGTCCATAAGAATCCATATGATACTAAAGTAGCTGAAGGAGCCCCAACTAATAATTTACTCATTAAAGAAATAAGTCTATCTCCAGTACTAGGCATGACTGGTGAATTGATGATTTCACATGAAATGGCAGCACACAATAAAGTAGTCCACATCATTCAGCTGCAATGATAGCTTCTTATTTAAATTTCAGGATATGAAAACCATAAATATACATGAAATTAATAATCTGATTGTCAAGAACAAAATAAATTTCTGATAAAGAAGCATTCTACAGGCACCTTTCATCTTGAATAATTAATGTAAAAACTTAACTATAATCCAAATGATAATCAGAAAGCAAACCAAGATCAAAAGAAATGGCAAGAAACCATATCCAAGGAACCCAAATGCTTATAAGAAAGTAATGCTTATGCAATTAAACAGAAACCCAACTTCAAGATAAACAGAAATAATGCTCTGCTCTTTGGAAATTCGTCTCACTAGCCTTAATGGTCAGTCATTAAATAGTTCAGTGTTATATTGATATTCTTAAAACCTGTTTGAATCTAGATGAAATTCTAAGACTTGAAAAATTATAAATTGTCTTGAGTTGAATTACATCTAAATAATAACTACACCTTTAATATTCATAATATATAAAATCAACCCTATTGTAACTTTAGCTAGTAAAACTTAACAAAACAGTTCTCAAATATGCAAAAAGATCTTTTATATATTGAAGACTTCAATTCCCACAATCCTGTCTTTGACTATAATGGAATTGATGTTTTTACTACTGTTCCAAAGTTGAGCAAATTGTGAATGATCATAACCTCTGTACTGTATTTTAAATGATGGTGATTTAAGCATATGCTAATAAGAAAACTCGAGGAACTGATTCATTTATTGACTCAACTCTTTGCTCTAACAGTATTGTATATAAGTTGTGATGATATGGTTAATGTTGGTTGTCAGCGAAAAAATAAATTTCTTTTGTATGGTTAATTTTGAATTTAACATTTATTTTGGATTGAAGTTTACTCTTACATATAATTTTAAAATATATGTCATTTGTGTAATATCAGTATCAACCAAATAATTTCTATTAATTGTAATTTTTTTTGGGCTATCAGAGTAACATTCAACTAGACCTTGAAGACAAATTAAATTCGACCATCCACTCCATGAAAATGGAGAGAGATGAGCTTGAACTAAAAAAGGATCAAGAAATATCAGCCTTGAAACGTTACTCAGAAAAGCTACAACGAGAGAGAGATGATTCAACTTTGCGGTTTGAGGAGGAGAAACATCGCTCTATGATGCTGGGTAAGTTTTTGCTGTTGAAGTTGACCAGTAAGTGATGACTTAGGAAAGATTTGCTTTAGTTTAGCTTTATGTATGTGTTTTGTGTGATTTTATTAGTAGTTTTTTACCTCAAAGGTAAAGATGATTGTGTTGTAATGATTCAAACACTCTCGGAGTGGATTTGAATGACTGTAACCAAACATAAATAAAGTGTGTTGAGTGGAAAAAGATAAACTTTTTAAAATAACTGTGTGACTGCTATGGGAAAGATATGAGAATGTGTTCAGGGCTGTGCACTAAAGAAAAAATTGGGAGGAGATGAAGGTGAAAATCCATGTTGATTTAAATAGGCAGATCTGTGTACTATATGTAGATCTCACATGTTATCTCTGGTACATACTGGTTATAAAGCACAGATTGAAAAGGCCGTTTTAAAGAGTGGCTGCAACCTCGATGATAAGGAAAGAATGCTGAGACTACTGGTAATTAAAAGCACCTCTAAATACTGTAATGAGAAGAAAAAAACTATCCAGGAAAAAATTTAGGTACTAACACTGAAATGTTAAAGATTTTGAAACGTTATAATAGAACGGATGGATTCATGGCCAGATTACAGTGGAAAGATTATTTTATAAATCAGGGATTGGGAGAGAATTGCAGTGTCAATTGAAAAAGAGAGAGAGAGAGAGAGAGAGAGAGAGAGAGAGAGAGAGAGAGAGAGAGAGAGAGAGAGAGAGATTTTAGATGTTTAAGGAAAAGGGATGAGGAACAAGTATACAAAATAGTAGGGGATTTAAAGGTAGAAGAACAGACTTGCTGGAAGGCCACAGAAGCTACAGAAAAGTGGGTGCATTAGATAAAAGCTTAGAACTAATTTGAATTCAGGCAAACAGTATGTTGGACAGAGGAAAGTTGAGGAATCTCATCTTATCCCTTGAAGAGAAAACCTGATACAAAATTTGTATCATAATGATTCGGTAAGATTAGTCATAAATTGTTTTTAGTACGATATTAATTATTGTATTTTTTATGTGTATTCATTCTGTATGCAGTCATTTTTAATTCAATGTCTCTCTTTCATATAGCTCAGCAAGAAATATCAAGTCTAGAGGAAAAAGTTGCTGCATTACAAAGGGATTTATCTTCATACGAAACCCAACTAGAGCAGCTTCGGCGAGATGGTACCAGCAAAGCTGAAGCTGGCAGGGCTAGTGAAGGAGCATTACATTACAAAATTACACAGCTAAAAGAAGAATTACATAACAACAGGTGGAAAATGTGATATTTTGGTGTCAAGAAGGCATTAGAATGTTGCTTTTGCATGGATTTTTTTCGTATCGTAAGAACAGAACATCCTTCTTTCAATATAGTTTTTGAAATTTATTTATAATTCCTTTTTAATGAATTATATTTTCTACTTATTGTGAATCTGACAAAGGAGCACTTTTAATTTAGTAGCAATTTACATTTCCAGAATACGGTCAGAAATTTGTTTTGTAGTTTTATTATATATCCCATTTGTATTTAATAATTTTCATTTTGGTTTCAATAGTATCAGTAATGAAAGACAAATACTGTATGAGTTGATAAAAATAAGAGGTAAGATTGTCGCAATATATCCTCGAAATTAGGATTAAAATTAAGTTTATTTTATGAAAAGCATTTAAATTGTGACCGTTTATTGTTGCATCATCAAAGCTCTCGATGTATTAAATGTGGAGTGTATACCTTGGCCTCCATTATATGATACCAGTAGATTATAGATGGTATGGGGTAGTTTTTATTCTAATTATATTTGAAAGATATTGTATTTCATTAGCTTGTTAGCAATGTAAAATGCAATATAAAATTCCTAACACAGATCTCTTCATCAGCCAAAACTTTGAAAAGCACCTAAAGGATGAAAAAGACGCATATGAACGTAGAATACGAGAGCTCCAAACGCGTATAGATGAAGCTCGAAGGGACCACGAAGTAGAAATTACATCCTTGAAGACTGACTTAAGATTAGCTAGGGAAGATGCAAATCGTCTGCAACAAGACATAGAAGACGCTGAAGGAAAACTTAAGGAAGGTAAAGAATAAGGAATGTGGAATTGTATGTGTTTTGTGAATCTGACAACTGTTTAGATAAAGATGCACCATCAAAGTCTTAACTTCAGAATGTAGTCCTATTAATATTTTGCCATAAACTCATTGCTTATGACTAGACCATATCTGTGTTTCTGAAATACCCCAGCCACATTGTTCCTTTGTTTAGCAAATAAAAGAAGAGCCGATGTAACCCCAGTCAAGTTTAGAGAGATACTTGAATTTCTAGAAGTTTGTTTTTTCACCATCTTTATTTTCTGGTGATACTTTGCACGCCTCGCTGAATTCTATTGATCTTGCTGATTCATTTTCCATGACTTTTCTGGATTACATTGTTGTTGCTATTTCAATGAAGCTTCCTAGATGACTAAGGCTTTTGCCCTGCAGTGGACTATCAGTAGCTGATGCTGATGATAATGAATATATAAAATTTGGACCCAAACTTGATGAGATCTTAAACACAAACGTTCAACAAGAAAATTGTTCACTTTTGGACAAATGACAAATTAACATTCTCTCACCTTCAATTTGGGGAACTACTTGCAATGTTTGTAGTTTCTTCAAAATATACTGCAAGGACCACTGTTCTTAGATACAGTACTTATAGCCAACTAATAAGGGAAAGTGAAAAAAGATATTGTAACCCACTCTTAGTCTTAAAAATTTTTGCTCTGAGTCAAGGCAAAAGAGATGCAATCAACTTAGCTCCAAAAGCCAACCTTAGAAGATAGTAGTTGCAGATTATTTTGCATTTAGCTGTTAAATCTATAAGTTAAAGTTTCTCAAAGATTCAAAATGGAGCCTACTACTTATGTAATACCACCTACCAATCCTGGCAAGTAGCCCTGATTACTGTGGCCTATAATGACAGGCTTGATATGTCTGCTATAATACCTAAAAGTGATGTCTAATTCCCTATACTTGAGTACCAAATTAGACCTGATTATTGGCAGCCTTTACTGAGAGGATTGATTATATCCATTATAATGCCTGAAAGTAAATGTGTAATCCCAGATGCCTGAGTACCAAATTAAACATTGATCTATACCCTGTAAAGGCTGGGAAAGATTTTTTTTTTTCAAAGAGACACCTTAAATAGAAATTTTTCCAAAAAGGCCTTCTTAATTTTTTTTTTTACGAGTAACTATATGAACCTAGTTAGTTCTAGTTATTGATATATTGAAAAAGGAATAGACTATTGTTTGGATACAAAATAAAGGTAGACTGTCTTTTAGATTTATAGAGGACAATCCAGAGGTTTGTGAAAACCATTGGTTTGAGAATGTCATTGAAATTTTTCAGGTGATTAGATCTAAAGCAAATGTTTTTCGGTGAACCACCTTTGAAGTGCTTCATCCAAGTACATTGATTAGTGCAACAAACTTTCCGGGCACTTAACAGTAGATGGGCTAGTTTGGGGATCATTTCCATTGTGTACTGAACAGGACTATTAAGAAACATTGAGATTCACAGAAAGCCTGAACTTTATTACACACCTGGTAGATCATGGTAAAAGTAAGGAATGTGTAAAATTTTAGATTTTCCTATAGCTAAAATGGAAACTATCTTCTGTGCTAAAGGATTTAGAACAAGATTACAAAACATCTCTATCATTATTTTATCAAGATCATCTAGCGTTCCTCCAGGGTTATCCATCTGAGTAGTGACCGGCCCTAATTTTGTTATAATTTCACTAATTTGACAAAACTATTTGGTGAATGAAGTTGCAAAAATGACCCCTTCCAAACTTCTAGGTATACTTTCAAACGTAGTACCCAGCTGCTAGGAAGCAGAGACTTTGTGCGTAGCTAAAGTTTTCTTTTAAACTAAAAAAATTAATTTGATATTGCTACATACTTGCGAGAGAGCTATCTTGCGACCCACACACTAGAGACCATTTGCATCCCACAAGAACCACAGAGAGGAAGTGGTGACATCTCCCCCAAAAGCAATTTTATGTCCCACAATTTGTAGGCTTTTTATCAACTCCAGAGCCACAAACTGCCTTGAGTTTGGGCAACCCAGCAAGGAACTGCTTTATTAATTAGACTACCTCTTTATCTACATCATGACTAGAATAATGGAATGTTTTCCTAAATAAGCATCACATCCTCAATCTGGAACTTCTATGGTTTCGTATGTGGTTTAGCAATGACACACGTTTGAAGATACTTTTAAGGTCTGCTACTGGTTCGTGGACTTAATTTGTATTATCAAAGGATATCCAATATCTAAAATGACCTATCTGGGCCCAAGCTACGTTTGTTAACTGACAATTAAAAGTAATCAGTAAAGAGATTAACTATTATTTAAAGTTGAACTTTTCAAACTTTTCATATATCTCTTTTAGTACAAAATATGCCAAAAGGGTTAAAAGAGAATCATTATGCTCTTTGTTAAAATAACCTGTAAGGTCCATGTTGATGGTAATGATGCAGTAAATACAGTAACTTGTGACTCTGCACTGGGGATAACTTATAAAACTTGGCCAAAATTAACTATGTGCCTTGTAGCTTATTTGGCTTTATTAAATAGTTTATCTTAAAAGCTAATTTAAGGTTATCCTTTTAATAAAATATTTAAAAAATTTTACCACCTAATTTTCTGAATGACTACTTACAGTACTACATACCGAAACTAATATGTATGTAATAGAGAGACTCGTTCAACCAAGTGAGGTATTAAACCATATATTTACCTAATTGGAGAAAGAATGAAATGGGTACTAGTCTAACTTGTAAGAGATTGATGCACCCAGCTATTCAAACAAGATACAATCAAACCAATTTAGCATATCGTTATACTGTACAAAAGAAAACCATTAGTCCAAAGGAATCATATGAGTTGTCACTTGAATTACAAAACAATAATAGAGGCAAGGAGCAATTATTTTACGAGTGGCAGAATGAAATATTTGGATTGAAATTTCAGCACATAAGGGATAAACATGGGTCTCATTGTCATTAATTGGTAATGTTTCACTAATTTGCTAAGGGCATGTAGCTATTGAAAGGAAAAAATATGATTTTATTTTTAAATTTTGCTGTTGAATGCAATAAACCAAGCTACTGGAGAAGAAGCAATATGAACATATGGTAAGTTTAAAAATAATATTTTTATAAGGCATTATTCATTAAATGATAATGATGTGAGGTTGTTACTGTATACAAATTGCAGTGTTAGCTAAAATTACTGAATTTTAATGATAAAATCCATTATTCCTATAGTTATCTGATTTTCATAATGCTTCTCTATTGAGTTACAAGGAGTTACAAGGATTTTGGATGTCTCAAATTCTTTATAGTCCATCAGGAAGACTCCATTTGCTGTTGGATAGAGCGATTTAGTTTAAACCTTTAGAGAGTTTTTATGATCTTGTCTAACTTAATCTTGAACTTGTTTACCATGTTACTGTTTACTACATCCACTGAAAGATTGTTCCATGTATTTGTTATTTTGTATGTAAAAAAATACCACATTGAGTGGTGTTGTATCTTTTCAATTCCAGTTTTTATCAGTTACCTTTGTACTGATTTGTGCTAAGCATGGATAGATTGTTGGAATCTACATTTGTTATTCCTTTAAGAGTTTTTAATGCCTCTATTAACTGTCACCATAGTTGACGAGTTTGTAGATCAAATAAGTTAAAACATTCCATCCTCCATCTATATGCAAATTGTCTTAGTGTTGGAACTAGTTTGGTGACCCTAGCTTGTACTGATTCCAGTCTATCTATGTCCTTCTGAATACTAGGAGCCCAGGATTTGACTCCATATTCTAGATGGGGTCTTACTAGTGATGTGTACAGCTGTAGTACGGTATCTTTGTTTCTGTATTTTAATATTCTCTTTATGTAATCGGTTAGTTTTTGTGCTTTCATTTCAGCTTTTATGTTCTGTTTAGTGAACTTCAAATCTTTACTAATAATAGTGCCTAGATCTTCCTTCTGCTCCACATTATCTATTTCATTACCCAGCAGTGAGTAATTTGTTTGTGGGCTACTATAACCTATGTGCATGATTGCATTTCCCACAGTTGAAAGGCATTTGCCAGTTTCTGGACCAATCTCCTAACTTGATTAGATTTTCTTTTAAGGCTTCTATGTCTACTGATTTCGCATCATTTATGCTTAGTTTAGTATCATTAGCAAATTTGGCTATTCTACTAGTTAATCCTAAATCTATGTTGTTATTGTAAATCAGAAATGGTAATGGGCCAAGGACGGATCCTTGAGATATTTCGCTTGTAACAGCTGCCCACTTTGAGGCTTCTCCATAGATTACAACTGTTTTCTGTTTGTCAGCCAATCTTCTATCCATTCAGCTGGCTCGTTAATGATACCTAGTGCTCTAATTTTAACCATTAATTTGTTTGGGGGACTTTGTTAAAAGCCTTTTTAAAGTCTAGGTATATGATGTCTATGGCCCTGCTTTTGTCTTAAATGCTAAACATGCTATGGAAAAAGGCCAACAGATTCGTCTCACAGGATCTCTTTTGTCTAAAACCATGTTGGCTGTGTATCAGAACGTTGTTTTTTTCTTTATACAGTATGTTCTTTTATTGAATCGACTGTAATTGACTCAAAAATTTTACAAGGCCCTGAAGTTAGACATACAGGTCTGTAGTTACTATGTTCTTCATTTGGTACCTTCATGTAGATTAGGGGAACATTGCTTAGTTTCCACCCTTGTGGTGCCTTTCTTTCGTTCACTGTCATTTGGAACATATTGTAAAAATGTAGTGTTATCTCTTCTAGTTCTATAATCTCTCTTGGATGAATATCATCTGGACCTGGTACCCTAGACTTACTGAGTCCCTTTATTTACTTAATGACATCTTCCATTGTGAATGTGATTCTGTTTAATGGTTTTGGCCCTTCATATTTGATAGCTGGTTCGGGGAGGGGCGTTGATTCTTCCTTAGTGAATATTGTTGTGAAATATTGATTCATCAGTCTCTTAATGGGATAATATTGTATTTGACTGGTTTTCTACTGTTTACATATGGAAAATTCTTTTGGATTTTCTTTACTAGCTTAAGCCACTCTTTTTGTCTTTATTGATCTTGGCATTTCTAACTCATTTATCTACATTTCTGCTTGACTTTTTTGCTCCGAAATTTTACGAATTGAAGGCTGTGGACCCACTGATTTAGGTTTCTCTCTCTGCTTCTTGTTGCATTGGCTATTTCTTTGTTGAACCATTTGGGTTGTGGAGTTCCATATGGTAAAATTTTCTATGTGGTATATATTTAGCCCTTTTTTCTTTATATCTACAAAGGAGTCCCATTGCATATCTATTTTCCCTGTTTAGTTGTATTCTAAATTCTTGATGACTTTCTTTAGCTGTATCCAATTAACCTATCTGTAGTCCTTTCTTTTAGGTGAGGAATATTTTCCTGAAACTTAACTATTCTGTGGTCACTTTTGCCGATATTGTTGTCTACTGGGACACTGGATTCACAAGGCGTGGTTTATATTGATGTTTACCTCAATACTAAAAATTTCCTGTTTTCTTTCCTTTCGATAGGCATATGCCTCTACTGCAGTATTGGGACAATCTGGTGGTTAATGGCAATAACCTTGGGTTGGGTATGCTGCAGATGCTTGTCTTTTTATTCTCAAAGTTGAAACTAAATCCCTATCCTCTGGATAGCACTAGTCAGATCGGAAACAGCTGGGTATAGAAATGATAATTTTATTATCAAAGTTCCTTTCATATCTATGAAACGCCTGGGATGTAATTGATAATGACTCCCATATTCTGATAAAGGTGGGTCAGTGAAGGAAAGAGATGGGAAATGTAGGCCTAAAATAATAAAACCATCTAGCATATTATCCTCCTAGTCTAGTACACCATAAACCACCACCAGAAATCAAAGTTTATTATAAAACAAGCCTCCAGATTGTGTTTCGAAATACAATTTTGAATATGTTTGAAACTTTACTTAATAAGAAATCAATATGTTTTACTCTCCATTTTAGATCCCCTAACTCGGTAGGTGAAAGCCATGTTAGGGGACTGGTCAAATCTAGATTTGTACATAATTTTTCTTCCTTTTCCATCCTTTGAGCTTTAAGTGATTTCAGGGTTTCTGTAAACAGCAGTATGACTGGTGAGCCCGTTTTGGCTACTGAGGGAGTTGATTGACAGTTCTGTGGCATCTGTTGTCGTAATGTCCGTGGAGGTGTCCTTACAAATTCAATTTTTTCAGACAACTGGTTTCAAAATCCCCCAAACACATACTTGCTTTGTTTAACTGGATGGGATCTACTCACTGTTTTTCTAGGTCCCCTGGAATGTCTGTATAGATTTCCTGAAGACTGTCCATCAGTTTTTTGTATCAAATACTTTGGAATGATTATTTTGAATGGTGCAAATGAAGTAATGTATCAGTAATAATAGTTATTTTGGATAGGCTGTTTAGTTTTTTATTTCTTTTCATGAGAGGAAATTGTTTATTAAAGCTACAAAGGAACAGAGGTCCATGTTAATACCATACTCAAATATCTAGGCTTCGACGTATCCTCTTAAGATAATGTTAAGAATGCATTCAGAATTCTTTCCTATTGAAAAACCCATAGTTGTCAAAATGAATTATTATTATCTAATGTAATGTTACATTTTAAAAGGTTCTCTTATTAGCTTTAGGAAGATTTTTCTTTTAATGATCTCACAGCCAAAATTATTTTCATCTTAATGTTAGCAAATTTACTCGTTATCCTTATCATCAGCTTTGGAGATGGAAAATGATTTTATATCTTCCCCTACTTTCAGAGCTAATTATCATTGTTAATATTCTCACTTTCCCTTTTATTGGAGGAAAGATTATAATATGTCAGAGAACAGATTTTCTTGTCCTGTGAGAGCTGTAAAGATTTTTAGACGAGGCTGAAATATTGATATAAAAGTTCATAATTGGTTTGTGAATCTAGGATTTTCGGGAGGCCTCTTTCCTAAATGCTATGCCGTTTCTAAAATAGGTTTAGTGACAGACACTCAAAGGGAATTAGATTGAAGTCATATGAAACTCTTGAAATTCTTCAAATTCTTAAAGTAGTAGTGCAGCTGTAAAAATCTTTCTTTGTAAAGAATTTTTGGTAGCAGCTATTTCAAGTACTTGGTTAGTTTTCACAAGGCACTATATAGAAATAATCTTTTTATTAGACATTGATGGACATTGGGTACTGTGGTAACTGTGAGGGATATAGTATAAATAAGAATATATCTTAATTAATGTTCTTGAACTTAGTTTAAGTTATTCTGATATAGTTTTGAAAGCTTAATTGTTGGAATATACTTACATTGTGAGTATTGTTCAGTTTATAATTGGTTACAGTTCAAATACATGTCTCAGGTAATTGATGAATTTGAGTAATGTAGGTCCTTACTTTTCTATTTCTCTCCTTCACTATCCCACCTTAATCAGTGTTGGAGTTAGCAATATGAAGATTTGGGGAGTTTCATACAGATCAACAAAATTTTAACAATAGAATTTATTTCTTTACTCACCTGATGTTCATAGCAGGACTCCTCCTCCTCCCCACTCACTATTGATGTTAATAAGCTAATGATCTTGTTTTGACATCGATAATGAAAAGACAAAGGAACTTAGACATACCCACTCTTTGATAGAGTGAGTGGTATTTTGAAAGGAAGAAAAAAAAAATTGTAATTTTTGGATAGAAGTCAACATTGAAACAGTTACTGGAGAGTAATAGGAACACCAGGGGATTATAGAAATAATAAATTTTATTTATATTCCATTTTATTTTGCTAGTTCTTTACAATAAATTAATTTACTATTATTATTGTGTTATATTAAATGGAAACTCCATTGATGTTTTTAATTATTCCACCACTTGTATAAACTAACTTTTCTTTAGTGTTATCTGTAATTTTCCTAAAAGAATATTTTTATAAATTGGTATTCTTTTCTTTTTCACTAGCGGAAGATACGAGAATTGCCCTGAAGAAAGAACTCAATAGAGCTAATGAAGAAATGAGGACTTCAGAAGAAAGGCGGTCTAATGACTTACAGGCTTTGATAAGGAAAGTTGATGTGGAGAAAAAGGACTTACAAAAGAGGCTCGATGAGAAGGAATCCAAGCTGAGTGGTATGTATATATATCACAACATGCAATGTAACCACTCAAAACACATGATGGAAATATATGGAAAATACCCAGATTTTTTTTTATATACCTTTTACACATCTTTGATTGAAGGATTCGTAAACTACTGTTATATGAAAGCATTCTCTTAAACACATAAAAGATATATTTTCATTTTGTAAACTAGTATATCAGATAAAGTTACTGTACGTTATTATTATTTTAATCTGGTACTATGTTACTTAAGATGGTGGATGCAAACATACTTTTTTCTTATATCATCCACATTTTAGGATCTAGTGCTTTTAAAAAGCCTTTTCATCGAGGTGTGTGTTATTGGTGGTGGAAGTATTCTAATAATTGAATTTTTGGGGTGCTGTCATTTTCATCTTTGAAGGCTGATTTCATTGTCTACTTTTGAGCTAATCAGTATAATTTTAAATTGAAATTATATGCAATATTGATACATCTTATTTCACTCTATTTTCCAGTTTAATGTGCATAATCTATCATTTCTTACATCTTTTAATTTACACCTAGTCTCTTGTAAACGCTTAGAATAGTGAAGTATTTCTTCTTGTAGAGATGGGGAGGTTAATTAAACAAGTTTCAGAGTTTTAGGTTTGATCAGTTTGGAAATATTTTTATTTGTTTAATTTTGTGCAAAATTTTCCTTGTTTGTAATTTTCTTATCTTCCTATTCTAGCTTTAGAAGTTTCTGAAGCAAAGCATGCTGACTTGATAACACGTATGACAGCCCAACTGCGTGATTTGAATACTGTAAAGCAAGATGCTCGAAGAGAAATAAGTGAACTTAAAAAGAAGCAGCAGGTTAGTCAAGATATTTCATAGTTACAAAATACAGTATAAAATATATAATAAGATATGCACAAAAAGCAGACACATCTGATGTGAAGGAGTAATGTAAGATACTATTATCACAACTGTTTGAAGCGACCGACAGAAGTTTAATGATAAGATTTATTGTTTCTATACTCGCCTGATATTCATATTGCTATTATCTCTGAAAGCTTGGAATATTGACGTTACCTCTTAAAATTTAGAAATTTCCCTTTTTTTTTTTTTTTTTTTTTTTTACAATGTGCTAATATCTCTAGTAAGGTAATGAGATTTACAAGCATCTACAACTATAAAATGCTGTGCATACCATATTCCCTCTTCAGTATCAAAGTTGAGACACTTCCATATTCTCTTGATATTAATTATTAGTGAGAAAGAGGTTAGTCGTGTATATGAACATAAGGGGAGTATAGAAATAAGGAATTTTATTAATAGAATTCCGTTAATTTCTAAGAACTTTCCCTGATGTTCATATTGCTGATCCCTACATTATAGAGGTGGTGAGTAGCCAGTAAAGGACAGAGATAGGGCATTTAGTTTCCAGTAACCAATCAAATAGGGTCGGGTGCCTTTGGTGCCGCTTTTATGGCCCTGATATCTAAATTTAGATAGCACTGATACTTTTGGCAACTCATGTTTTGGCTCTAAAAATCAAATAAAAGCATGGAATAATTGGATTATATTAAACTAGAAGACTAAACTGGAATTTAATGTAAATCACAATAGAAAAGTTTTTTTTTTTTTTCGGCATAAAACATTCATGTAGAATAATAATAAAATCAAGATTGAAGCAAATATGCAATGTAATTCACAATTGTGCCTCTCATTACATTGGCATACTAATGCATATTCAAAATGTGATCATCAGGTCTTACATACTTCAGAATTTTTTTGATTAGGAGCATGGCCAGCAGCCAATTGTTTATGATGTACATCTTGGGTCTTTTGAAATTTTATCAATCCATCAAAAAATTCTCATATGGGGTGATGAACTCAAAATTCAGCATATAACTTTCTTTGGGCTCCTTCAGTTTGGATATTAGTGCGATCCTCTCAAGCTTTTATTCTGTTGTATTGATTCCACATCTCTGAAGGAAAAAGCAGAGGCCTTCTGCCATTTCCTCTTCTCATTTAATGTCCAATGTAATTGTCTTCAAACCATTAAGTAGTGATTGAAGTTCTAATGGGATCTCTTCTGACAGAGTATCGATGTAAGTATCCAAGTAATGACCATGCTCAAAGCATAAGTGTATAATCCTTTTACCTTTTAAAGCAAATTTTGAATTATTGTAATGTGAAACCTGGAGTTCAATTTCTTTAAGATGCTTATGCACATTATGAGCTAAATGGAAGAAACAACTATCTATCTTTACCCATTTGGAAAACAATCTTCCATCGCAGTAATAGCTGCTTCTTTGAAGTCACATACCTTTTCCTCATAATTACATTTACCAGTGTAAATAACGGAGGAAATCATTTAAAGGTACAATTTGCTTCAATGTGTCTGAATTTAACCGTTCCTTTCAGTCAGATAATTGAAACTTTGTTTAATTACAGCTACTTCCATGCCTGCTGCCATGTTCTTTATCACTTTATTGTTTAAAAACATTTTCAAAGCTGTATTAAAGGAGCCTTCTTGCTATTCTTGTAAAAAACAATTAAATATTCATTGTCAACAAATTTTGGTTTATATTTTTTACTCGAAATACTTTCTGCCATTTCTCTTGATGGCTTTGACTCAATCGTTTGAAGAATTTTAAGAAAAACAGAAAAGTGAAATTATAGGAATATGTTGTGATAAGTAGCTAAATAGGTGATTAGTACTAACTAGGCCATTCCAGTATTCTATAAATGGAAAATAGCTTTTTGATGATCTTTAACTAGCTAATAATGAATAACAAGGTGATTATTACTAAGTACATTGAAAATGACTTTCGAGTTGAAAAAAAGTAGTTTTGTCATGAAATTGTATAATACCGAAAAGATAGGTGCCAAAACAATTCAACACCTAAATGACGGCACCATAAAATTGTTGCCAAAGTGGCAGGGCCAAATAGAACCATTCCAAATTCAACAACATCCTAGACTTGCCTTTAGCCTAGGCTTTTGGGTACTTTAAATTCCAAAGGACATCTTAAAAATCACTTCATAACCCAGTTATTCATTGCATAACAAAATACAGTACTTGATTACTGTGCTACACATTTCTTTTACAAAAACCAACCAAATCAATTCAAAAAGGTTAATAAATCACAACCAAAAATTGCAATTCTACCAAATCAAGTATTCAAATTCATCATTCCCTCAAACAATAACTCGCTAGCCACTATAAGTCCTAATGCCCAGCAGTTGTGTTATATAAACCAGGACTCCTTAGAATACAGGAGTTGGACACCCTTGAGGGGTTGTTAAAACTTTTACCAAACAAAAGATTTTAACAAAATTTTAGGTATACGGTAGCTGTACTTCATATATCATGAAATTCTGAAATTCCACCCATTAAACCCCAAGATTATGAAGATCATTCTACAATCAGGTCGCATTTGGAATAAAACTTCTTGAATACAAACAGGGTGGAACTGTCCAGGAAGATCTGAATGCAAAGGATGGTCAGAATTATGAAAAATCTTATGCCACAAGCATAATTGGTTCATTATGCATGTTGCATAAGATTTTTCATAATTCTGACCATCCTTTGCATACAGATCTCCCTGGACAGTTCCATCCTCTTCGTAATACTAGGCAGGCAGTTAATTCTTATAGCCAAGCCTTCTCCATCATGAGGCTCAATACTACACAGTATTCTAGAAGTTTGTTCCAGCTGTGACCAAGTTGTGGAGTGGTCTTCCTGGTCGGGTGGTTGGGTCAGTGGAACTTCAAGAGTTCAAAGTTGCAGCAAATGTTTTTATGTTGAACAGGCTGACATTAAGTCTTTTTATAGTTTATATATGACATATCCGTTTTGACGTTTTTACTGTTTTTAGATTGATTTATTGTTAAATTTGTTCTCATCGTTTATTTATTTCCTTATTTCCTTTCCTCACTGGGCTATTTTTCCCTGATGGAGCCCTTGGGCTTATAGCATCTTGCTTTTCTAACTAGGGTTGTAGCTTGGCTAGTAATAATAGTAATAATAATACTGTCTAGTGTTGAGACTTATGATGGAGAAGACAGGACTGTTAGAATTAACTTTCTTTTAATTTTGTAGAAACCTTTCTTTGGAGAGTTTTAAAAGCAGCTCATTGGCGTACCAAATCAGTTTTTGCTAAATTTATATATTGTCATAAAGAATCTTCGTTTGTTATGAAGGTTGCAAGGCTCTAGGCCACAGAACTAAGGAGAGGGTTGCTTTTCCAAATATTCTCTAACAGTTTATGAATATCAATCATTTGAATAATGACACATCATTTCAGGATATTTATTAAGAGTACACTGAGAACTGCTTAGGAGACAGCCAAGTATTGGGTATCTGTTTCCGAACCAAAATTCTCTAGTCAGTATGGGGACAAATTTATTAAATAGGCCTCTTCCCAGATCTTTCACCACCTTTCCAAAGATAACAATCAAGCAGCCTGGAATAATTAATAGTAATACAACATAGTAATATCCTTAAGAGCTGCTTTGTGCTACATGGTTTAGGATTATGTTTATAGCTAAGTGATTATGATCAGTATGAAGGCTATTAATGATTATGGCAGGTTTAAGGGTTCAAGAAAAAATTCTAACAAATTTGGGGTGTTTTAATCATATATTGCCATAGAGAGCAATAACACTAGTCCAAGCATGTGTTGTTTGGTGTTTGTTCGTGAGAAGGCTAAACAGATTTTGATCGAAGCGAAAAATCTATTTTTGGGTGAGATGGCCATGTCGTCCGGATGGAAGTTCCTTAATGTAGCTTCCTAAGGGATATATGTACTACAGTGATATTCCCAGAGAATTTTACCTTAGGTATCCAGAATTCTAACTCCTGGCGCGAATATCCTTAAAATTTCTCCAAAGGATATCGCATAATATCAGCGGACGCATTCTTGACACGCCTCCATAGCAATCTGCACCCCAAACAGTGTTTTGGCCTCAAGGAGGATGTGGCAAAAGGGAGCCGTCCAAAGGCTCTCCCCGCTCTCGTAATACTATTGGGAATACAACAGCGCCATTCCCACAACGGCAGACATTCCTTGTAGCATTGAGCGTGGTGTTACAGATACAGTACCACGGGAGGGATACTGTGAAGATCTTTTCTTTTAGAAGAGATGGGTGGGTCCATCAGGACGACATGGCCATCTCACCCAAAAATAGATTTTTCGCTTCGCTCAAAATCCGTTTTTTGGGCTCAAGCCATGTCGTCATGATGGAAGCATACCAGAGCATTAGTGTATCTGTGGATTTTTAATCAGTGCCTTAACCTCATAGCAACCTTTTCTATGGTCATGGGGACCACATGAGACAAGCGACGTTACCGTTATTCGTCACCATCACTAATCATAACCAATGTTAGTGCTTCCTGCCTCCTACAGGGAAGAGTCATTCTAGACAGTAGAAAAGGGATCTTGAGGTTAACATACATAGTATGACCAAACATAAGTACACACTGAATATACAAATAGTCTCATAGCTGTATATTTGCTAAAATAACATCAGTGTCTCTTATATCTATTATTTGATGCATACAAATATATGAAGGATACTTACTTTGGCAAGTTGAAGAACTCTGGCATGTATACATACAATTGTCTGGCGTAGGTGGATGCACTACATTCTAATAGACATTTATTACTAATAAATGACTAAAAGATGTTCAGTTGAACGAATGTAGTATGACAATGGGATTATACATGTAACAAGTACAGAGACTATATTTCCTTCCTGAAGGAAGAAATGATGAGTGCCACTCTCAGACTGAAGAAAATTATAAAACAAATTCTCTTCGTAATTCCTGTACTAGTTACTTCTATCTGCATTGTGTACTTCGTACACCGGCACTAGTGCTATCTGTATAATTCCACACCAGGGATTTTGAACATACCCAGTGTTCTCATGGTAATACTTAATTAAAAGAAGTCACACCTAAGAAGGGTGACCTCTTCTCCCTTTAATTGACAGTCCCAGTCAATTAGCTGTTCATCGTAGAATTAGACGGCAGGTTAAATATTCTACCTGGCGTCACCACATATTGCTTCAAAACATGGATTTGTCTAGCATAGTGTATGTAGAACACTCTGGATGATTCTCATCCGTTACATGTGCGAGGACATGTGAGGTCCCAAACCAAAAACTGTTTACTACAGTAATTAGGGGGCAGGTTTTAATACACTACCTGCCGCCACTACGAAGTGTTTCAGTTCATGCACTTGTTTTGCATAGTGTTTGTAAAACACTGTGGATGATTTCCATCCAGTGTATGAACGAAGGCGCTCAAAGTCCATATACTGAAAGAAGTTCAGTGATGAAGCAATCTTTCTCGGATCATGACCTGCGGGAGTACTGTCCGGATCCGCTCTACGAATAAAGTAGGTGAGCTTCGCCCTTAGTTGTTTTATGGATAAATTTGATCCAGAAGTTTCTCCTTTAAAGAGCTGTCCTCCCCTGAAGTCTGAAGTTCTACGAAGATAGACCTTTAGACACTCTACAGGACATAGAGAGACATCTTCCTTCAGAGGGCAGATTCTCCAGGGACCCCACCTCTTAGTGGGTAGCTTGTTTTTAGCGGGAAAGGATGGATCAGGAAATAGATTCAGTTCTCCCACTTCCGTGAACTGAATGTGACCCTCATCTCTGGATAGGGCCACTATTTCACTAACTCTAGCCCCGGAGGCGATAGCGAACAGAAAAATAACCTTTTGGGTTAGATCCTTAAGAGAACAATCTTCATTGTTCACAGATGAGGCATAATGTAAGACCTTGTCCAAAGACCAAGAGATGGGCTTTGGTGGTACCGCGGGCTTAAGCCTAGCACATGCCTTTGGAATCTTGTTGAAGATTTCATTCGCCAGATCCACTTGAAAGGCATATAGGAGAGGCCTAGTCAAGGCTGACTTGCACGTATTTATCGTATTGGCCGCCAGACCTTGGCTATGAAGGTGGACAAATAAGGACAGACAGAAGTTTATTGAAATTTCTTTCGGTCCTTTTGCTTTGACAAACGCAACCCACTTTTTCTAGGACGACTCATATTGTCTTCTAGTTGACTTGGCCTTGTATTCTTCTAAGAATTCTATATTGCCTTTTGAGATTCCAAACCTTTTTCTAACCGCTAGAGCGAGAAAATCATGAGATGAAGGGTTTGGGTTCTCTGTGATAAAACGAAGGCAGTCAATATCTGAATCTTCGGAAATATACCTAGGGTCAGAGCTAGGACCAGCCTCATCTAGTCTATCAGCCCCACTAGAGGATCCTCGCATGGGGCTACATAACGAGGTAGTTTCTTGAAGACGCTCGTGATGAAGAGGTCGAATTGCAGTTCCGGGACTTGTTCCCATCTGGGAGGGAATATGTCTGCGCCCATGGACCGTTCCAACTCTATCGGTTTGTATCGAAATAGAGTATCCACCGTCACATCGTGGATCAGTTGTAAATGAACTGCTGGTAGGTGCCGTCCCTTTAAGAGAGGGATGGGTAACTTCACCAAGACTGAATGAGATGTTCGAATGTGATGTCTTATTATCGCTTCGGTGTTCCAGATCTATCGTAGGGAGCCTGATCTGTGTGGAGGGGGCTTCCCCACCCATGAAAGGACCAGCAGTGTCTTGGGACTTTCGTGCTCTAATTTCTGTTAGAGAAGCGATTAAAGAGGGACCTATCTCAGTCTGTTTTGATCTCTTCAAGCGTTTGATGCGTGTTTTCTCTAAGCTCTTAACGCATCTTTCCGGTGTGCCCTTAGCACCAGGTCTGTCACTATAGGGAACTGGGGAAAGTTTAGCGCTTTTTCCTGTTGGCGTTTTGGTATTCTGACTGAATACCTGAGTCTCTTGACAGACCTCACGAGCTCTTTTTATATTTCCAAAGGAGAGGAGAGTTGATGTGACTGAGGGCTTCGATGGTTTTTTAAACATCGAAACCCCTGAGCTGGAGAAAGTCGAGACTTCTAGAAGCCTATCTTGCATCCGTGATGTCCTAGGAATGGGGTCATCTCTTTAAATGCACATTGGCCGGACACTTCGGGTGCTGCCCACTCCAGCCTCTTGATCAGGTATATTAATACCTGAACTATTTCTAGGCTTGACTTTGACGTGACTAAGTTCGTCAATCCTTTGAAGATACTTAGGACTGTGAGTCCGACACGTTTCTTTCCTAGGATGAATGTTACTCTCTGTAACATGAATTCTAGATAGGAGGAAGGAGGGTGGTTGACTGGAAGGTTCCGAAGGACACCTTTCAGGTCTGACAAGACTACGAACACCCCTAATTGGAACAAGGTCCATATGTTCAGAAGGATTAACATTCAGAACTTGCTGTTTTTTATGAAATTGTTGAGTGGCGACAAGTTCAGAATGACCCATTGATATCTTGAGTCGTTCTCGTGAACACAAAACAGCCTTCCCTGGAACTCGATGAGCTATAGTTTTCTTACCACCTGTATGCTCTATAGCTTTCAGGTATACTTCTCCAAGAGGGGTTTGAACTGTAGGAGAAGGTAAGGAAATGATGGTAGGGACATTTCTGTTTCCCATCAATGGCTCATCTTGAATAGGCTTTGGACCGAAGGATCGAAGGTCCTACGATCCTGAGGGAAAGTTCCTCCTAGCCGAAGCGTCTTTATGCTTCGAGTAGTCAGTAGGCTTAGACTTTTGACCATCTGCCTGTAGCACCGTGGTCACTGGAATAGTGGGATGTTGTTGA
This sequence comes from Palaemon carinicauda, assembly GCF_036898095.1. Classification (NCBI taxonomy): domain Eukaryota; kingdom Metazoa; phylum Arthropoda; class Malacostraca; order Decapoda; family Palaemonidae; genus Palaemon; species Palaemon carinicauda. Next base: position 39,449,363 of record NC_090732.1, on the reverse strand, counting down.
GCCGCCCGGATATTTCTAGCATTTTCGATCTTCTTTTTAGGTTGGGGACCCACAACCACAGAAGATTTTCTCTTTGAAGGAATGCCCCATTTTTGGAGAAGACTTATGTTCTCCATGGTGGCGTTCTTAATTACTTCCTTAATGACCTCGTGTGGGAAGAGGTCTTTACCCCAGATGTTGGAAGATATTAGCTTTCTTGTTTCGTGTTTCACTGTTGCGTCAGCGAACACAAACTCCCTACATGCTCTCCTGGCCTTCATAAAGGCGTAGAGGTCCTTCACCAAGATAGCCATATGCATTTTGGCTATGACCATGAGCATGCCTGGGGTACTTTCGTAGGTTGAACACAACTCTATGTAGTTTTGTAGAGAAAGGGATGTCGCAAGTCTCTCCTTTGACTCATGTTCATTACACAAGAGCAACTCAGACAATTTAGGGAGACATACCTTGAATTGTCGACTTGTGATGTCCTTGTCTAATTTTCCTACTGAAAATGTCAAATGGACTTCCTTCCAATCCTTTTCCTGTCCGGGAAAAGCTGGTGACAAAGGCTTGCACTCATCGAGTGTGGGACATGGCTTACCCGCCTCTACAGCTTTGGCAACAGAAGTAAATGCCTTCCCCATGAAGGGGAATGAGAGTGAAGTAGGAGCAAGAAAGGAAGGGTGACTGTTATTCAGTGAGAATACCTTCGACTCTGAATAACCCGCCTTTCTCAGACTACCTGAAAGGAAACTCTGTGCCTTATCATGGTCGAGAATCAAGACCTCCTTTGGTTCCGCTCCTTTTCTTGACTTTGGTTCGTACTTCAGTCGAACCCAACAATTAGGGAAAGCATCAAAGCTTGGCCAAAATTGAATTTTGTCCAAAAGAACAGCATCTATTTTCTCTGAGATGTACAGATTGCCATTTGAAATCGGCATCTGTTCCGCAAACCTCCAGGGATTGGTTATGGAGCATGTTGGTAGGTCTTGATTCAAGGGTCATTTGACTGACCCCTGGGAAGCGACAAGAGAAGCTTTACGAGGCTCTATCTTGCGTTTTACTTCCTGCTTTTCGTTTTGTTTACGAAAGCTCTCTATTTGATTCTTCAGCTGCATACATAATTGTACCACATTATTCAATAGAGGGGTAGAAGACGAAGATGTCGACATCGATGGCTGAGCCCATAGGCGGAGGAAATTCCGACACAACATATTCCTCTTCTACCCTGGGGCACTTCTTGCCCTTAATCCCAAAGGTTTTCTGGCCGTCAGGGGATGTAGTTGGCTCCTGAGGCACTACTGTTTCCTCACTTGCTTCCGGAAATAGTAGCTTACGCATCCTATCATTAGGTAGGAAAGGTCCCGGAGAGATATTTTGAAAGCCTCTCACCCAGTTGCGTAATTTATATTGAGCTGTATCCCTAATCTCCGTAGACTTGGGATTTTCAAAACCTTTGGACAATAATGTACGACATATATTGCAAACCTGTGGGTTCCAATAATGTAGGGATCCGGAAATAATATTGCAGGGGGCATGAAACCTGTAAGTATTATGAACGTAAAAATACTTACTCTTGGCCTTGCAGAGGACTGCAGCACAAGGTATCTGGTGTTCCTCCTGTAAAGAAAGGAAAGCCAAATGAGTATACAATGGATTATCTCCTTGACAATCCACATGCAAATGTCCTTTACAATAGAGTAGCTTAGGATAGTAAGCTATAAAGGGATAGTAGGAGATACATACTTGTGTACCCCTGTGAGCAAATGCTGTTGTCTCCCCTCAGTATTAACTACATGGAGATTTCTCTATAGAGTAACTCCAAGTAAAAGGACTCTTACCCCTAGGGGTAGAGAAGTATCAAATCACTGTCCCAAAATAATGTTAATACTGTGGGGTCAGGATGACTGATTCTCGATCAGAATATTGAAGAAAACTTATTCATTCAATATATGAACGGTACCAGCAGAATGCTCGTACAAGGGTACCCAAGGTATGTCAGAAAATACTACTGTATCATGGTACTGTAGTTTTCTAATTGCAGTTAGTCTATATTGCAATTTACTGGCTACTGTACATCATGTATTGTAGTCTAGTCATTATGCTGCCTTCATAGTAGCATATGACAGTATGGTCCATCTAGCATGAAGCCAGCTGGACTAGGAAAATAAAAACATATATTTGTATATCCCACTCAGCCTATTTGCTGTAGTCTTCCTACTATATTGAAATATAGAGTTTCCTGATCAGGGAGACTCAAGGAAAAAGGCTGAACCCTTTAAGGGTTAGGAGTGTATTACTCCTGCCTTGAAGTGTTTAATATTGTAGGGTAATCCTAATACTGATTTCTAATCAGGATATTGAAGAAATCATATTCATTCAATATAGGATTGGGCTCAGCAAATGCCTGTGTTGGATATCCAAAATATATTGGAAATAACTACTAGTATAAACTATATAGCAGTTTTCTATCTGCAGTATATTCTATAATGCAGATATACTGGCTACCTGTATAAAATATACAGTAGTTCAGCCGGCATGTAGCCGGCATAGCTAGGTCTTGCCAGCATGCCCGGCATGCTAGCTAGAGAGAGAGAGATAGCATAGAAAAAAGGCTACTCCTTACTGTGAATGTATACAGTAATTAAGGATGTAAAAGTCTAATTTGACTGCCTTTTCCCAGAGAGAAGGTTCTAATAGAAGGGGAGAATGTACCATTCAGGCTTCCATGCAGCTACAGTACTATTGCCGTAAAGGTACCGCCGATACACTGCCGGCCGGCAAGTCCAGCAGTACCAGTACAGTCGGCGTGGTGCCAACTGAGTCAGCACTATCTGTGCCGGCCTGGCCGGCAGTACCCCGGCAACAGGACCTGTAGCAGCAGTCCCAGGGAGGACTGAAGAACCTTGGGAACAGAAGGGACTTCCCTCTCACGGCCATCATGGTCGCTGGCAGCCATCTTGGCTGCCGGCTGGGCCGGCAGTTGCCGACAGATGATTTGGTTGGCGGCAGTATGCTCTGCCGTCAGCCAAAGACATGACTCGAGAGGGAGTTTGGCTGGCTCCGGCAACCTACCAGCAAAGGAAGGTTGCAAGATGCCAGCCTAAAGAAAGACAATGGCTAAGCCATCAAAAGAGGACAGTGGGGTAGGGAACAGGGTCCTGTAACAAGTGTGAAAGGAACTGGCAAAAATTGTCAATCCTACCACCTGTAAAAGAAACTCTGTTTCGGTATTGGCAGAATCCCAGGGAACAGGAGAGACTCAGTTCTCCAACCCAGTGATTGCCGACACAGTTAAGGGGATGGCGGCACTGCCGCCTCCTCTTAACAAAGAAGAAGCAGAGTTCCAGTGCCACGTATCCTAGGCTAAAGAAAATTACTCTTCAGCCCAGAGTACTGTGGCATAGGACTAGTCTTTTAGTCGCAAGGAGACGATGGTATCCTACCATAACTTCAAGTGCGGCTAATGAGGGCTAACCTCCATTGCCGGCCACCTGGCCGGCAGGGGAATGATGGTATTCTACAACCCATTCGCCCTGCCGGCAGGTCGCCGACATAAGACTAAATACTCTGAGATTCTGACTAAATCCCAAAACCCGAGGGTATACCACAACCAACGGTTAAGGGAAGAGGCAGGACAAACCCTAAGTTAGCCATGTCTGAATAAAATTCAAGGCACGGCTATTAGGGTTGTAGCCTGAGGCTACACTCAGAGGGAAAGAGATTACCCTTAAGTCTCTGAAGAGACGTGTAATGTTTCATAACATTATAGGAGGTATCAGTCTCCACTGGATGAAAACAAAACACGAGGGTAACCGGGGAAAGTCGAACGTATAGTAAAACGTCTAGGTAAGGTTACCTAGGCTATACAAGATCTCGGTTACCTAAATCACCGAAACTCTAACTATACGATCGACAGAGAAAAGGGAAACAAAAATTATGCACATTATCAAAACTTTACAAGAGTAATTGCCTAAATAGCTAAATAATTAAAATAATTAAATAAAGCTATTAAAAACTGGAAGGCGTTCTGCTATCTAAATAACACATGCCTAACGAACGACGGCGCCATGGCGCCTCCAGTAACTGGCCTAGCTCTTAAACACAATAAAATACTCTAATTTCATTGTAAAACAGGAGCTAAAATATACTCATAGTAAAGACCCGATATTCAACTTTCCAGAGGCGGAAGATGATGGAGAAAGCATAATAATAATCCTGTAAAACGATAGAAAAGTTAGATCACCAGGAAATATCACCGAGCGAGATCGCTACAAAAAAAAGGAATATCCGCCGTTGTGGGAATGGCGCTGTTGTATTCCCAATAGTATTACGAGAGCGGGGAGAGCCTTTGGACAGCTCCCTTTTGCCACATCCTCCTCGAGGCCCAAACGCTGTTTGGGGTGCAGATTGCTATGGAGGCGTGTCGAGAATGCGTCCGCTGATATTATGCGATATCCTTTGGAGAAATTTTAAGGATATTTCACGCCAGGAGTTAGAATTCTGGATACCTAAAGGTAAAATTCTCTGGGAATATCACTGTAGTACATATATCCCTTAGGAAGCTACTTTAAGGAACTTCCATCACGACGACATGGCTTGAGCCCAAAAAAGCAATATCAACTCTAGTTCAACTAAAGGTATGGGGGCTAGAAAAGCTATCTAAGGTGTTCTTTAAGGATAGACTTTATGTGCTAGTAAATTTCAGTAGTAAAGGCAACTCGGCTACTTTTTGTTAGTTTTTTCCTCTGCTGATGTTTATAATAGTCATCAAATTCGACTATTTTACTGATTTTCTAAGCTAATCTGCTTAATAAGTTTTTTATTGTTATATAACATCAACAACTGTGAGATAATTTATAATTATAAAAAGGGGAAATTTAACCACCCCAGGGAGTCAAGCTCAACTTTTACAGAGCTGGTCACTGGGAGAAGTAAGAAAGGTAATATTACTGAATAGGTTGGTACTTGGGCCCCGATATGAATAGTTTGCATTTATCAATGTTTACTGGAAGTAGATTTAGAGAAGGCTCATAGTGTAGAAAAGAAATTTATTACACTTTTGAGTTTTTTGTCTGATGTACAATATATATATATATATATATATATATATATATATATATATATATATATATATATATATATATATATATATAACGGATTTTGAGCGAAGCGAAAAATCTATTTTTGGGTGAGATAGCCATGTCGTCCTGATGGAAGGTTCCTTCAGTAGCTTCCTAAGGGTATATATGACTACAGTAGATATTCCCGGAGAATTAAACTGAAGGTTTCACAGAATTCTAACTTCTGGCGCGAGTACCCATAAGGTTTCCCTTTAGGATATCGTATAATAACAGGGGACGTATGCTTGACATGCCACATAGCTATCTGCACCCCACATAGCGTTAACGCTTCGAGGGGGAACTGTGGCAAGTTATGGGAGGAGCCGTTACCAAGTTCTCCTCCTTCGTTACTGTTACGGTACTCTGTGACGTCATAACCGCCGCCACGTTTGGCCACCATCTTGGTCGACGTCACCGTTGCGTGCCTTCCTCATTCCTTCAGGCGTTTAGGCCAGCCTCCATGATACAATAAGACTGGGAGGGGCCTGTCAAGGCCTGAATAGAGAAAAGGGCTGGTCCATCAGGACGACATGGCTATCTCACCCAAATATAGATTTTTCGCTTCGCTCAGAATCCGATTTCTGGGCTCAAGCCATGTCGTCCTGATGGAAGTGTACCAGAGAATTAATGTTTTGTGGATTTTTCCCTTTTGTAGTCCCTTCGACTTCTAGACAATATTCCTTTGGTCTGATGACCATAGAGACCTGTGACATTTCCATTACATGTCACTACAGATAAGCATATACCATGTTACCGCTTCCTGCCCCCTGGCAGGGGAGTCCTATTTGGACGTAAGGAACATCTTGAAGTTACTTGATAGAGGAACTCACCTAGTCTCGGAGATACCTGCCGGTCCCAGGGTCAGATAGAAGAAGGTAAGTACAATTGTGTTTGAACAAATTACCTTGGTCTAGATGAGTTTGTATCAATAAGGAACAATATTATAACATTGTTCATACCATTATTTAAATAAGGAGGTAAATAAAATTCTATAACAGTGTTTTTATTTCCATTGTGAGGGCGAAATGAGACGCACATGTAAACAAATTCTATTTTATTTAGATAAATAAGAATTAGCATACAATAAGCAATAAATTGTAATGGAATGCAATTAGCAACATAGACTTAAGACATCAATAGAAATGGGTGTGGAATCTGAAAAGGAAAACTTGCCATTACACATATTAGTTCCAGAGAAACTATAAAGTCTTTCCTGAAAGTCTTATATACACTTCATGTTAAAAACATGTGGCACATGTGTTTCTGTCTATGTGACTTCACCTTTTGTATAAGAACAGTCCGTAGTGTCACAATGTGGCACTTAAAATCACTATGTTTCGCACTAGGGTCAACACAGGCACCCATAGAGTTAGAGTCCCGAATAACTCACTGTTCTACGCAGCACTAAGCAGCAGGCTTTAGTACACTACCTGCAGCTACCACATACCGTTTGAGCTCGTGCACCTGCTTCGCATAGTGTTTGAAAAACACTCTGGAGGACTTCCAGCCTGTGAAAGAGCAAAGACTTTCGAAGTCCATCGACTGGAAGAAATTCAGGGAAGAGGCGACTTTCATGAGATCGTGACCTGCGGGTGTACTGTCAGGATCCACTCTGCGAATAAAGTAGGTGATATTTGCCCTTAGTTGTTTGAGTGACAAGTCGGACCCTGAAGTTTCCCCTTTAAAGAGCTTTCCTCCGCCAAAGTCTGAAGTTCGTCGAAGATAGACCTGTAGCCTCTTCACTGGACATAGAGAGACATCTTCTTTCAGAGGGCAGATTCTCCAGGGGCCCCACCTTTTAGTGGGTAGCTCGTTCTTGGCGAGAAACATTGGGTCAGGAAAGAGGGTAAGCTCGCCTGTTTCAGCGAACTGTATCTGGCCCTCTTCTCTTGATAATGCCACAATTTCACTGACTTGGGCTCCCGAGGCTAGAGCAAATAGGAAAATCACTTTTTGAGTCAAATCTTTCAGAGGGCAAGACTCGTTGTCCAAACTTGAGGCAAAGGGGAGCACCTTGTCAAGAGACCAGGAGATGGGTCTCGGAGGGGGTGCGTGTCTGAGTCTAGCACATGCCTTTGGCAGCTTGTTAAAGATGTCATCAGACAGGTCTATCTGGAAAGCATATAGTAATGGTCTTGTCAAGGCCGATTTGCAGGTGGAAATCGTGTTGGCTGCCAAGCCCTGTCCATGAAGGTGAATGAAGAAGGACAGAAAAAAGTCTTTAGAGATTTCTGTAGGATTTTTAGCCTTGACAAAGGACACCCACTTCTTCCAGGATGACTCGTATTTCCATCTGGTAGATTTTTTTTTGTATTCCTCTAAGAAGTCCAAGCTTTTCTAAGAGATCCCAAACCTCTTCTTGACGGCTAGGGAGAGAAAATCATGAGATGAAGGTCTCGGGTTTTCCTTGATGAAGCGAAGACAGTCGACTTTTGAACTTGCTGGGAGAGAACTGGGTTCGGCGGGGTAATTATCTCAGGTTGTAACTCCAGGATTAATGGGAACCAATTGCTCCTGGGCCACTTGGGTGCCACTAGGGCTGCTGTTCCTTGGAAGGTTCTGAGCTTGGTGAGGACTTTCAGCAAAAGGTTGGCTGGAGGGAAGAGGTAAATCTTGGACCATCTGTTCCAATCCAGGGACATGTCGTCCACCGCTTCCGCTCGGGGGTCCTCGTAACGAGGAAGTTGCTTGTTGTCGCTCTTTGCGAAGAGGTCGATCTGCAGTTCCGGGACTTGTAGGGAGATGAAGGAGAAAGAGTCTGCGTCTAGGGACCATTCTGACTCTATCGGGGTTGTCCTGGATAGAGCATCCGCCGTCACGTTGCGGAATCCTTGTAGGTGAACTGCCGACAGGTGCCATCTTTTCTTGTCCGCCAAGCGGAAGATGGGTAGCAACACTTGGTTGAGTTGGGGCTATATTGAGCCCTAATGGTTGAGACATCTCACTACAACGTCGCTGTCCGGAGTCAGACGGATATAGACTGAGGGACGTGGAGACAGCATCTTCAGAGTAAGGAGGACCGCCATGGCCTCCAAGATGTTGATGTGAAACGTCTTGAATAGGGGAGACCATGTTCCTTGAACTTGCCGTTGATGGGAGTGACCCCCCCATCCTTCTAGCGATGCATCCGTGTGGATAACGACCGATGGAGGCGGTAGTGGAAGAGGTACTGATCTTTTCAGGTTCTTTGCCTCCGACCATGGCTTTAAGGGAGAACGAAGCCTGGTTGGCAGAGTTCTCTTGAGATCTCTTCGAGCGATGGATGCATATCTTCTCCAGACTCCCGATGCATCCTTTTGCTGTGCTTGTAGCACTGGGTGTGTCACTGAATCGAACTGGAGGGAGCCGAGCACCCGTTCTTGTTCTCGTCTTGAAATCTGTTTGGATTTTAGGAGTCTCTTGACAGATCCTGCTATTTCCTTCCTTTTCTTCAGAGGGATTGAAAGACGGTGTAACTAAAGGTTCCAATGGATTCCTAGCCATTGGAACTTCTGGGCTGGAGAAAGTCGAGACTTTTTGCTGTTGATCTTGAAACCCAGATGTTCCAGGAATTGGGTCACCTTTCTGGAAGGTTGCAAGCCTCCTTCTGAGGATGCCGCCCAAACCACCCAATCGTCCAGGTAAGCCATCACCTGGACGCCTTGTAAGCGTAGCTGTTGGACGATCGTTTCTGCGAGCTTCGTGAAGATCCTTGGGGCTATGTTGAGTCCGAAGGGCATGGCTCTGAAGGCGTACTGCTTTCTTTGAAGCATGAATCCTAGGTAGGAGGAGGCCTGGCGATTCATTGGAATGTGCCAGTAGGCGTCCGCCAAGTCTATTGAGACTGTGTAAGCCTTTGGAGGCAGCAGGGCTCTTTATTTGCTGAAGAGTCAGCATTTTGAATTTGTTGTTCACTATGAACTTGTTGAGAGGGGACAAGTCCAGAATGACTCTGAGTTTGTCGGAGTCCTTCTTGGGAACACAGAATAGTCTTCCCTGGAACCTGGTGGACTTTACCCTCTTGATCACCTTCTTGTTCAAGAGTTCTTGGACGTATTCTTCCAGGACTAGGGTGGAGTGTTGGAAGAATTGGTGGAAGGATGGAGGTGGTGTTACCAAGCTCCACCCAAGTCCGTTCTTGATGATGCTGTGAGCCCAAGGATCGAAGGTCCAACGATCCTGGAAGAGGCGGAGTCTTCCTCCCACCGGAAGCATTTCATTGCTTCTGGTTTCCCGAGGGTTTGCCACCTCGGCCGCCTGCTCCCCTTCCTCCTCTTCTTCTGGATGGACGTCGAGAGGAGTCTTTTCCGGAGCCTCTACCTTTGGGACGAAAGGTAGTAGACTGTCTTTCATAGGCTGGCATGAAGACTGGTGACTGAGCCACCACCGGCTGGGGGAGCAGCTGAAAGGTCTGTTGGGGCTGAGCCACCAACTGGGGAGCAGCGGGTGCCGGAAACTGGTGCTTAGCCTGACGCTGCTGGGGTCTGGGCTTGTTGGCCTTCTTCTTATGTTGGGGGCCCTCATCCTGAGAAGATTTCCTCTTCTTTGACATGCCCCACTTATGGAGAAGGTTCCGGTTCTCAGTGTTGGCTCTGTCAATGATCTCTTTCACGAGATTGTTAGGGAAGAGATCTTTCCCCCAAATGTTGGAGGAAATCAGTTTCCGGGGTTCGTGTTTGACGGTGGCATCTGCAAACACGAATTCTCTACAGGCTCTCCGGGCCCTGATGAAGCTGTAGAAGTCCTTCTTCAGGGTGGCGAGATGGGTCTTAGCCAAGACCATGTTGAAGCCTGGGGTCCGTGTGTCCCCGGCCATCGTCTCCATTTGGACTTGAAGAGAGAGGGAGGCAGCCAGCCTCTCTTTCGTGTCCAGCTCCCGACACAGAAGGTATTCAGAGAGCTTGGGGAGGTTTTCCTTGCACTGCCGTCCAGTGATGTCAGCCTCCAACTTTCCTACAGAGAAAGTTAACTGGATTTCTTTTCAGTTCTTGTCGTCGGGAGGGAGGGCGAGGGAGAGGGGCCTACATTCTTCCAGTGTAGGGCAGGGTTTCCCTTCTTCCACTGCCTTCAACACTGCCAACAGGGATTTCTCGGCAAAGGGAAAGACCATGGTGGCAGGAGCAAGAAAGGACGGGTGTTTCTTGCTTAGGGCCGGCACCTTGGAGTTGGTGTAGCCCTTACTCTTGGGGCAGCCGGCCAGAAGAGATTGAGCCTTTGCATGGTCAAAGAGGATGACCTCCTTAGGCTTGGTTTCCTCCTAGGAAACTGGCTCAGACTTGAGACGGATGTAACAGTCCGGGTATGCTTCGAAGCTAGGCAAAAACTCCACTTCTTCAAGGGGAATGGCGCCTAACTTATCGTTGATGAAGATCCATCCACTCATGATCGGCATGTGTTCTGCATGCCTCAATGGGTTGATCACTGAGCAAGGGGAAAGATCCTTAACGGTGATCTTCCTCGGGGTCTGTTTCGACAGACGAAGGATCTCCCTCTTGAAGTCTTCGTCCCTCTGGCAAAACTTCTCGTCCAGGAGTGCCACCAAGGCTTGGAGGTGATCCTGGGTGTCCACTCTCACAGGTGTAGGAGTGGAAGAAGTAGAGGGGACAGGTTCCGAAATTGTAACGGAAGTAACAGAGGGGGCGCGGGCGACATTACCCTCGGAGTCAGAAGCCTCCGAATGCTCCTCCTCTTCTCGACCCTCGGCCATCAGGGTCCTTTCGGTGGTGTCCGACACTTCCGACATTCGTTCCTACTCATCAAGATGGAAGTCTTGGAGTGCGTCCGATACGTCAGGTTCGACTGTCAGCTGGATGCAGGTGATCTCTGGTTTAGGGATGACGGCATCCACAGATGCTTTAGGAAAGAGCAGAGCTCTCATCCTCTCGCTAGGGAGATAGGGCCCCGTGGCATTTTTCTGGAAACCACGCACCCATTTGCGTAGTTTCTCTCAAGCAATGTCCCTGGCCTCCGCAGATGGGGGTCCTCGAACGCATCATGGAGCAGGTCTTTGCATACAGTGGAGACCTGCGGGTCCCAATACCGGAGATTTCCTTGGGTAACGGAATAGCTGGCGGGGGTTCGGCACGCCAGGTGGCCATAGAAGTCCGGGTGCCGAATGCTGCAGAAGGCACTCTCACACCGGATGTACTCCTGTAAAGAAGAACGGGGTACATGAGTCTACACAAGTCTGTATCATTGACTTAAAGTAATCTTAGATTAGTCTTAAAGTAATTTTACTTACAATATAAGATTCCTTTCCAAGTGTAAGCTTAGGATATGTAAGCTGGAAATGAAGCAAAAAAGACACATACTTGTGCATCCTGCCCAGCCAATTGCTGTGACCCAACACCATAACTAATTCTAGGAGCTGCTTCAGGGCACCCGAAGAGGGGGAAGGGATATCCACACTGGATAAAGCATGGCTTAGAGTTCCTCCAAGGTATTAGTAATGGTGAGAGGGGGAGGAGAGTTCATTCAGCATAGAGAGAAAGGGGGAGAAATGATTCTCCCCGATTCAGGTAGGTCCCAGCAAGGGACTCTGCATGGATGCACAGAGTATGCTAGAAGAATTTACTGCACAACTATACACCATAGTTTTCTGACTAGGGTATGTGCTATACCCTAGAAGTACTGGCTATCGTATATAGCTGCGCCAGGGTAGAGGTGACGGTCCACTGAAGTAGAATAATTGGGTGGCGCCGGCAGCATGACGGCATGCCGGAAGCGCGCCGGGCGCCGGCAAATCTCCATCGAGGGGGAACCTCTGCCAGCCATCAGTTTATATGGCAGAGAGAGGACGAACCTCAAAATGATGGCAGGTCGCTGGCACATCGGCGGCCCCTGGCAGTCGGCAGGCAACCGGCATAGGTATTCCAACACTGACGTCAATCAATGAGACAGAGAGGATACCGGGCTAAGCTGACGGCTGTTGCCGGTAGGGTAGTGTGGCAGTGGATTGGCACTGATAAGATAGAGAGAAAGAATAGAAGAAGGAGGAGGGAAGGGCGGTAGCTCACTACCCAAACCTCGTCTTCTTCCTGAAAGAGTGTTCAAATGAAAGGGAGAGGATGGCAACCTTTCATCTAGCCGCAACAGAGCCGGCAGACGGCTAGAGTTGCGGTTGGCGGCCCAATGGAGGACCGAAGAGCACTCTAAGATAGTGAGGTCTTCTGCCGGCAGACCGACCTGTCATATGCTACCCCATAGTTCAACTATATGCGGGGAGCCTAGCAGTTCGGACTAACCAACGAAAGGACCGGACCAACCCCACAACCCACCGACACATGGTCGAGTTGTAGGATGGTGGACAGAGGTGTGATGGCTTGGCTACCACTAAAGGACAGAGGGGGGAGGGGCGAGGGTCCTGAGGGGAAGTGTAGGGGAAGGTGTGAGCCCTCACCAACACTCCAGGGGGGGGGGGTTGTTTCTGTTTCCGTACCAGCACTATCCCAGGTGTAGGAAGAATTCGTTCTCCAGCCTAGGGTAGGTTAGTACAGTGAAGGCACAGCACTAATGTGCTGTACTGTCCTAAACTATAAAGATACAGAATCCCATGGCCTGCCTAACCTAGGCCAGGGGAACAAGTCCCCAGACCAGGGAAGGCAGGTGTAGGACAAGTCGCTAGGCCACAGGGAGGAAGGGTCGTAACCCTACCAGGTGTGGACTAGGGGGAAGGGCAGAGCCCTCCCGCCTTTGCCGGCCAGCAGAGACCAAAAGGAGAGTTCATTCACCTAATGGGGTAGCTGGAGGACAAACGACTGGTACTCTGAGGTTCTGTTCCAAACTTAAAGCTCATGTACTATGGCTAAGAGTGGGGAAAGAAAATCCTAGCCTAACCTCACTTGAATACGATTCAAGGTAAGGAGGGCTAGGATGTAGCCTAGGCTACCTCAGAGGGAGGAGATTACCTTGGATAAGGTAACTGGGGAGGTAAGAAAGTATACAAGAGCCCTAGCGTTAGGTTAGGGGCAAGGGAGTCGACTACCTAGATCATGGAAACCCCTTGTATACTTCCTAGAAGGAGAAAACATGTGCAATCACTGAATCTTATATGTAGAAATGCCTAACATCTTCATTTCGTAAATTAAGACTAGGAACACTTATATCATGCATGAAAGTAAACAAAAACGCCTAGGCTATCGAGCCTAGGGGCTAAGCTAGCAATCTAGCATACAAATTCGGCTACCTACATTCGCCGAAATTTAATACTGTCGGCATAATATAACTAATTCCTAGCAATGAAGACTAAATAACTAATGCTGATAATTAATTATAAGACCGGGAAGGTTGTTCTGGCTAACTAAATAAAGCATGCGAAGCGAACAACAGCATCGGCGTCATGACGCCTCCGGTCAAGGCACAGCTCCGCCACAAAACACGGTATTTTAAGATAAAAAGGCGTTACTTTACGGCCAGAGCTGATTTATACAATATAAGAATATGGTACTCAATTTTCCAGAAGAAGGCGAGGCAGAAGATAGCGACATGATGAATTTATGGGCGAATAACTGGAAAAAAGCACCTGGTCATAAACGCTACGTAAGAAGGAATTAGGAAGGCCAAACATGGCGGTGGTTATGACGTCACAGAGTACCGTAACAGTAACGAAGGAGGAGAACTTGGTAATGGCTCCTCCTATAACTTGCCACACTTCCCCCTCGAAGCGTTAACGCTATGCAGATAGCTATGTAGCGTGTCAAGCATACGTCCCCTTTTATTATACGATATCCTAAAGGGAAACCTTATGGGTACTCGCGCCAGAAGTTAGAATTCTGGAAACCTTTAGTTTAATTCTCTGGGAATATCTACTGTAGTCATATATACCCTTAGGAAGCTACTGAAGGAACCTTTCATCAGGACAGCATGGCTTGAGCCCAAAAATATATATATACACAATATATATATATATATATATATATATATATATATATATATATATATATATATATATATATCTATATATCTATATATATATATATATATATATATATATATATATATATATATATATATATATATACATATATATATATATATCTATATACATATATATATATATCTATATATCTATATATCTATATTGCGCACTATGTTGCGCACTAGTGTCAACAGAGTCACCTTTAGAGTTATAGTCCCATATAACTCACTGTTCTTCGCAGCACTAAGTTGCAGGTTTTAGCACACTACCTGCAGCTACCACAAAGTGTTTCACTTCTTGCACCTGCTTCGCATAGTGTTTAAAGAACACTCTGGATGTCTTCCATCCAGTGAAAGAGCGAAGACTCTCGAAATCCATTGATTGGAAGAAATTCAAGGAAGAGGCAACTTCCCTGGGATCGTGACCTGCGGGTGTACTGTCAGGATCCTCTCTGCGAATGAAGTAGGGGATCTTTGCCCTTAGTTGTTTAAGTGACAAGTCGGAACCAGATGTTTCTCCTTTAAAGAGCTGTCCTCCACCGAAGTCTGAAGTTCTTCGAAGATAAACCTTTAGAGTCTCCACTGGACACAGGGAGATATCTTCCTTCAGAGGGCAGATTCTCCAGGGACCCCATCTCTTAGTGGGTAGCTCGTTCTTGGCGAGAAACGTTGGGCCAGGAAAGAGGGTGAGTTCACCAGTTTCTGCAAACTGAATCTGGTTCCGAGACCACTACCGACGATACAGAGGGCGTAGCGACGTCCTCTTCTTCGGAGTCGGGAGCCGCCATAGGCTCCTCTTCACGACCCTCGGCCATAAGGGTCCTCTCGGTGGTGTCTGACACCTCCGACATCCTGTCGTCATCTAGATGGATGTCCTGAAGTGCGTCCGATATGTCGGGGTCGACCGTCAGCTGGACGCATGGGATTTCGGGTCGAGGGATGACAGCATCTGCAGATGCCTCAGGGAAGAGCACAGCTCTCATCTTCTCGTTGGGAAGGTAAGGCCCCGTGGCATTCTTTTGGAAACCACGCACCCACTTGCGCAGTTTCTCTCGGGCTATGTCCCTTGGCTCCGCGGACTGGGAGTTCTCGAACGCCTCGTTAAGCAGGTCCTTGCACGTGGTGCATACATGTGGGTCCCAGTACCTCAGAGATCCCTGTGTGAAAGAACAGCTGACGTGCAACCGGCATGCCAGATGGCCGTAGAAATTCCGGCACCGAACGCTGCAGAAGGCGCTCTCACATCGGATGTACTCCTCCTTTCCAGAGACAGAAGAGGCTGAAGATTGCGACATGGTTGCTGTAAATAGCGAAACAACTGGGAAAAACACCTGGTCAAAGACGCTACTACGAAAGGAATGGAGTTGGCGGGCGGTGATGACGTCAGCAAGATGCCCGACGCATATGACGTCATCCGAGTACCCATAACAGTAACGGAGGAGGAGAACTTTGTAATGGCTCCTCCCATATCTTACCACTAATTCCCCACTCGAAGCGTAAATGCTATGAGGGGTGCAGATAGCTATGTGGCGTGTCAAGAATACGTCCCCTGTTATTATGCGATATCCTAAATGACAACCTTAAGGGTACTCGCACCAGAAGTTAAAATTCTGGAAACCTTTAGTTTAATTCTCTGGGAATATCCATTGTAGTCATATATACCCTTAGGAAGCTACTAAAGGAACCTTCCATCAGGACGTCATGGCCTGAGCACAATAATAATAATAATAATAATAATAATAATAATAATAATAATAATAATAATAATGATAATAATAATTAATAATAATAATGATAATAATAATAATAATAATAATAATAATAATAATAATAATAATAATAAGCCTGGGTTGTGACTGTGGGAGCTCCATTCAGGGGCTGCTCCCCGGGGTAAGGACTCCTACATTCAACAATTCTATAGTTAAGACGGTATGTAAAGAATTTTTTCTTTTGCTAAACATTGAAAGCTCATATTTTGTAGGTATACATACTCTGAACTTGAAGAAAGTATTGAAACGATTAATTATTTTATCAAGATTTTGTTTTATCATGTGACTATCATTACTGTTAAATCAGGTATGGAATCATTCTTCCCCTTGCATCTTTAAACTTACATTCTCATTAATTAAGTTAGTCAGGCAGGAAAGTGCAAAGTTGTGAAAATAATTAAATAGCAATATGTATTTTGCAGATCTTTTTTATATTTTAGATGGTTAAGTGACTGAAGAAAATGAGAAAAGTTATCCCTAATTTGTTATTTTTGTTGAGTACTTTAAAATACTCATGTTGATAGATCTTATTATCATGTTGTTAAAATTGTTTAATTCAGGTTGATTTGTCGTCAATATTTCATGTATCTATTTCAATTCATGCAGCTATCAGAGACTGAAGCTGTAGGTCGAAGTCAGGAGTTGGAAAATCTAAGACTCAGATTGTCATCAGAAGAGGACCGTCACAATGAGTGCAGGAAGGAAGCCAACAGACTAAAATCTAAGGTAAGATATTGTCTAGTATTGAAGAGATAAGTATTTATTTTGTATGGTCTATAGAAGTACTATACATTTGTACCCCACCCTTCATCATTAATTGGTTCTAAGAGACCTAATGTAAGGCGCTTTTTGCCTCATAAAGGGACTTATGTTCCGTTTAAATGTACAGGTCCAGCTACCTACATTAATAAGGTTCCATGTGAAGTACAGTATTGTACAGTACAGCACTTAATCATCTTTTTAGAAACTGAGTTAAGGTTAGGAAAAACAATATAACCTAAATTTTATTTTTGAATTAAAACTTATGGAGGAGCGACATAAAGTCAGAATTAATGTTTTGCGACCCAATGTAAAGAGAGTTATTATTGTGCTGTATGCTGTATAAGTTTTGAGCATTGTATTTAAACACCGAAGTGAATTTTGTTTAAGAATTGATCATTATCTCTTGTACCTCGTATATGAAATAAAGCCAGTGCTTGTAAAAGTAAAAATGATTTAATGAAAACCTGGAGGACTGAATATTTGTAACCAGGAATTATTCGATACAGTAGTTCATATGATATGTGCAAGCATATGGTATGCACAGTAGCATTAGTTAGATAATCTTGACATCCAGAAATTTGTGAATGAGGGCAAGATGAAAGTGAAGAGTACTTTTTAATTTCTATGAACCTCCTCTGATGTTCAAACTGCTTCTCTCTGGAAGCTCGGTTTTATCGACATTTGCCCCCAAAAGTAAAAAAAATCTGTTTTCTCTCCCTCAGTTGACTTATGATTTTAGTAAAGTAGTGAAAAAATCTAGTGATTATTGAATATAATCAATGGACATGGCAAAACATACTGACTTTGTCTTCAGACTTTCCATGTGGCTTACATTGGTATAGTAGTATTTCCGTAATCTTTTGAATTAAAGGAATGGTTTGCACGGTGACCTCAAGGAATAGTTTGATAACAAAGGTCATAGAACTGTGAAACATTCCCTTTGGGGCAAAATTGTAGCTTTGAGCACAATCCATCAGTTTACAGAAATTGAATGGGTTATCACCAACGAAATCATGCTGACAGGTGGAAAGGTGTAAAGATGCAGATTTGAAATGCATACTTGAACAATTCAGTATTCGACCAAAAAATTTGAGTTCAAAATGTGTCCGAATTTGAACAAATTTTCGGAACTCGACAAGCCGAGTCGACCCGAACCGGTCCTAACAGCATCCCCTGCAAATTCATGGCCTCAGTTTGACCCAGTCTGCCATCAAAGAAAGACTCACACGTTCCCTTGTGTATTAGATTATGCTAATCTTAATTTTTGTGCTTTTTTTATTAACTCTTGAGCGTTCATAATGGGTCCAAAGAAAGCCAGAAGTGAACAGAAAGAGAAGAGGTAGACAGTGAGAATGACAATTGAACTAAAAAAGGAAATAATTGCCAAATTTGAAAATGGCATTCGTGTTTTGGATCTCATTGCGCAGTATGGCATTCCAAAATCAACAATTTTAACTTTCCTCAAGAAAATAAGAAGTGATAAAGGCAGCTAATGTTGCTAAAGGTGTGACTTTGATATTGAAGCAAAGGTCCCAGGTAATGGAGGAAATGGAAAAGCTGCTACTAATATTCACTAGGGAAAAGGAGTTAGCCGTAGATAGCATTAGTAAAGCTTTTATTTGCGAAAAAAGCCTTACAAATTTACAGTTACCTAAAAGGCAAATGCCTAGTACAAGTGCTGACAGGGAAACATTTACATTCAAAGCCAGCAGATGTTGGCTCAAAAAATTCAAAAACAAAACTGGCATACATTGTTTAAGAAGACACGACGAGGCAGCAAGTTCGAACAAAACTGCAGCTGAAAGCTTTGCTATGATTTTAATGCTTACATAAAGGAAGAACAGTTACTTTCTCAACAGGTTTTCAGTTGTGACGAGACCAGGTTATTCTGGAAAAAATGCTGGCCAGTAAGTACATTACAAAGGAAGAAAAAACACACCCTGGGCAAAAGCCTATGAAGGATAGGCTCAGTCTTTTGTTGTGTGCAAATGCTAGCGGTGACTGTAAAATAAAACCTTTGCTCGTCTATCATTCAGACCACCCTGGGTCTTTAACCAGAACAACAAACAGTAATGAAAAGTAAATTGCCTATTATGTCACGAGCAAACACAAAGGCATGGGTGACCAGACTGTTTTTCAGTGAGTGGGTGCACGAAGTGTTTGCCCCCCAAGTGAAGGAATGTCTTATGGCAAAAAATTTGCCAATAAAATGCCTGTTAATCATGGACAGTGCTCCTGCTCAACCCCCCCCCCCCCCCCCCCCCGGGTTTAGAGGATGAATTAATTGATGAATTCATTTTCATCAAAGTTAATTGCCTGCCACTTATTACGACGCCGATTTTTCAGCCCATGGTCCAACAGGTCATTTCGAATTTTAAAAAACTGTACGTCAAAGCCCTTTCCCAAAAGTGTTTCGAAATGACTAATGACACACAGCTAACACTTCGAGAATTCTGGAAACAACACTTTAGTATCTTAAGCTTTGTGAATCTCATTGACAGTGCATGGAGTGCTGTAACATACCATACATTAAATTTGGCATGGAGAAAACTGTGGTCAGCATGTGTACTAAAGAGATATTTTGAGGGGTTTCAGTTTGAATCAGGTTCTTCAGGCGAAGAAAGTGCTGTCATTGATGAGATTTTGACCCTGGGGAAAACTTTGGGACTTGTGGTTGAAAAAGAGGACATTGATGAGCTTGTGGAAGGACACTTTACCAAGTTAACAACCGAAGAGTTGTTGCATCTGCAGCAACAGCAGCAGGAGGATATGGTAGAAGATGGGGATAAAGGAAGGTAGGAAGTTCCAAGTGCCTTAATGAAATGTGTGGAAAATGGGGTGAACTGCAGCTTCTTGTTGAGAAATATCACCCGGATACAGTTGTGGCTAATTGTTCCGTGAAACAGATCTTCACTTCTCTTGTTTCCGGAAGTATGCCAATGCTGCCCTGGTGTCTGAGAATACTTCCACAGTCTTTTTTACCACCAGTGTTTCCTGAACCTGAAGGGCCTTGAATATCAATATATATTCAGGTCAGTTAATATGAAGAATGGATTCCTGCGAGGCCCATTTCTCCGACAGATGTAGAAGATCGAAAGTTTTTTCCCATCAAGGATAAGAGATTGAGAGAGAGATTAGGGAAACTTCGTATGATAACCGATTGATAGGGCCTCAACAACACAGTACAGTAATTAATTCTTGTTCTTTATCACCAGAATCGTAATTATGTGTTGCTCAAAAATGTTAATCCAGTTTAGATTGAGAGGAAATTGAAAAGGTCTCATGGAAAGGCTCCTATTTAAAATAATTTTCATCCTTTGAACATTTGATAATAGAAGGAAAGATTATCTGATGGAAAAACTTTTTTCACATAGATCAGAAACCCTAACCTCTCTAGAAACGTGAACAACATGAGAAGCCATCCTAAGACCAAAAGACCAGCTTATTCATTGGTAAACCTTCGAACCACTGATGAAATGAAGGAATTCTTCTTATTTAGATTGACAAGTCTGGAAAATGTGCATCTGTTGGGTCTATCTAAAACATTCAGTCTCCTTTCTTTACTGCAAACAGAACTATTGAGGATGTATCTATTGAAAATTTTTTGTTGTAAACTTTTGAGATTCGAGACATCCAGAACAGGTTTCCAACCCAACCCCCCCTTGTTCTTTGAGAACAGGGAATAAGGAATAATGTGTTGCAGAAATTTTCAGAAAGGTTAATATCTCTTCAGTCACATGCTTTATCAAAAATTTGTATAACGTCCAGATTTAAAATTAGTGTCTTTGTATATTTTATCCAAAATGGATATGGAAATGGTTCCTAGGACATGTAAAGACTGAAGGATAGAGGTATTTGGAAGCTTTCTTCGACTACAGTCAGCACCCACAAATCGGGACGAAGCCTCTCCCAGTATCCTTACCTGATAAAAAGGAGGAAAACTTTTCTTTGCTCGAATCAATACTGTAAGGTTGATAACATTTATTGTTCACTTTATTAGTACAATACCAAATGTACTAAATTTATCAGGAACCATGCATGGTGAATCTGAAATCCATTTCACATTAACCAGAATCACCAATTGAATATTTTCATATTATCAAGGGAAAATAATGAATTATATATATATACTGTATATATATATATATATATATATATATATATATATATATATATATATATATATATATATCAAATAAGCCATATACATTGATACATTAAAGTCTGGATTCTCTTAACGACCTCGGGATCAGAGCCCCAGGCGAAATCACTCAAAGACTATAGTATCAGACCGGCCGGGATTTGAACCCTGGTCCAGGATACCTGTATGCCAGTGACCATGCCACTCGTGGCTGAGTGGCATGGTCACTGGCATACAGGTATTCTGGACCAGGGTTCAAATCCCGGCCGGTCTGATACTATACTCTTTGAGTGATT
>NC_090732.1:39333395-39420895 GCF_036898095.1 Palaemon carinicauda | reverse complement strand
TATAGAAATCCATTTTGATGGTATTTGTGGACTATGGAAAAACATCTGATAGTGTGCACCGGCCAATTTTGTGGAGAATCCTGCGTTATTATGGAGTTCCTCCGCAATATATGAATTTGATTAAGTCTGTTCATGAGCATAGTAAGTGCTAAGTTAATGCTAGTGGAGTCTTATCAAATGAATTTCCGGTGCATAGCAGAGTACTCCAAGGGAATGTGTTGTCACCTATGTTGTTTATCCTCATGGATTTTGTAATGTGTAGAACAGGCGGAGATGACGAAGAAGGATTGGACTGGATTGGTGATATGAAATTAGCTGACCTAAAATAGGCTTTGCAATGCTTGCTTACCAGAATGCCTGAAATATTACATGAGGTTTGCCTCAAGATAAAGAGAAGAAAGATAGAGATGATGAGAATGGAATATGCAATAGAAGATGAAATATCCTTGGAAGGAGAAATGATTATTGAGGTAGAATCATTTTAATATTTAGGAATTATGAGATCCAATACAGGGTCTTTAGAATTAGACTTTAATGAAAGGTTGGAAAATGTAAATCAGACATTGGCTAGGTTAAGGATAATTCTTAAATCAAATGACCTGAAATTGCATAATTGAATCAGGCTATAGTATATAACAGTATAGTGAGGTCTTGGTTACTCTATGGATATGAGTAATGGTATGACAATGAAACAATTTCTAACAGATTTAGTAGATATGAGAACAAAGTCCTCAGAAAAATATAGGCATTTAAATGGCAGAAAAGGATTAGAAATTCAAGTTTTAGAGATTACTTGAGTGCCATATGTGGATGAGATAATAGTGAAAGATAGACGGAGATGGTTTTGATATGTTCGGTGCACTCTCCAAGAGAGATTAGTTCAGCAAATGTTTAACTGGAGTCCACAAGGCACTAGAAGAGTTGGAAGACCCAGGCATACCTGGCTGAAGACTATGAAGCATGAAGTAGGAATGATGAATGGAGAAGTGTTGAATTAAAAGCTCAAGAAAGAAATGACTGGCGAAATTTAACTAAGGCCCTTTGCGTCAATAGGCGTAGGATATGTAGATGATATATGTATGTATATATATATATATATACATATATGTATATATATATATATATATATATATATATATATATGCAGTATATAAATGTGTGTATATATATATATATATATATATATATATATATATATAAATATATATATATATATATGATCACGATTAGGATCTAGTCATAAAATTACATGGTCATAGACGAGTAAAATAATCCATGAAAATGACTATACCCAAAGGAATATTGTTGAATCCTTTTTAATCTCCTGTACCAAAAGTCAAAATTTGAATCTACGCCCTGGTTTGTTTTCCGTTATTTCAGTGTTATCCTTTTATCTAAAATATGACTTTTCTGGAATTATTAAAAACTGATAGCTGTGGGATCCCCTTCTCCTATATAAATATGATGTCTTTGCATATGTATTCTCATTGCTGAGTCTGTTGATGTCCCTAATGGACAAAAGTACTAACTCCAATCAAGTCTTTTCATTTTTCCTTCTGTGGCTCTAATACTCTTTACACTCATCACGTGTCAACCTTCGTGATTTCTACACATGCATATATATATATATATATATATATATATATATATATATATATATATATATATATATATATATATATATAAGGCAATGTATGTGTGTTTTCTATAGAAAGAGAGATTAGGGTATCTACATGAAAGCTAAATGTATTTCTATGTAAAATTTCCCAAGGAAGTTAATGCAAGTGGTTCCAAATCTCTAAGTAGAGAGCTGTGGGTGCAGAACACCACCCACCCGCTTTCGTGATACCGGTCAGGCTAGCCCCCTAGAGTTTATCAACTTTAAAAGAAAAATGTACAAAAAAAACTTGCAGAATATTTAACGATTGATTCTCATGTAATCTTTTCTCTATGAGTCTAACTTCACTATTTTTATTTTGATCAAGATCCACCTTGTCGGGGTCTACAGGTCCCATAATTACAGACTCTTTAAAACTGCATTCGATAATAATGAACCAATTGCAATGAATTTTGACTTGGAGATTGTATAAACATAGGAGATTATTTTGGGCTATATTAATTTAGAAATATATATACATGCATATATATATGTATATATGTATATATACATATATATATATATATGTATATATGTGCATATATGTATATATATACATATATATGTATATATATGCATATTGTATATATATATATATATATATATATATATATATATATATATATATATATATATATATACAGTATGTATATATATACATATATATATATATATATATATATATATATATATATATTTATATATATATATATATATATATATATATATATATTTATATTTATATATATATGTGTGTTTAGATGTACATATATATATATATATATATATATATATGTATATATATGTATGTATGTATATATATACATATACATATTTATATATATATATGTATGTATATATATACATACATACATACATACATATATTATATGTGTATATAGATATATATATATATATGTATGTATGTATATATATACATATATATATGTATATATATACATATATATATATGTATATATATATATATATACACATACATACATACATATATATATATATATATATATATATATATATATATATATATATAAATATATATACCTATATATATGTATATATATATATATATATATATATATATATATATATATATATATTGATATATAAGGCATTATCTGTTTGTGTGTGTGTGTGTTCCATATATAAAAAGATGTACAAGGATCTTACTGAATATTTAATAATCTAATCTTAAGTAATTTTCATCGAGAAAGCTAATGCTGCTATTTCAATTTTCATCATTATCCACATTTGGGGTCTACGGGCCCAATAATTACCTGCTCCCTAGAACTGTTTTCAATAATAATGATACTATTGCAATAGAACTGGACATAAAGATGTACTTACAGAATATTTAAAGGTCGAATTTTATGTAACTTTTATCTAGAAAGCTGTCGCTGCTATTTCATTTGGATCAAGATCCACCTTGATGGGTCTACGGGAGCCTTAATTACAGATCCCCTAAAACTTCATTCAATAATAATAAAACAATTATAATGAATTTCGACATAGAAATTGTATGAACATAGGAGATTTTTTGGGACTATATTAATTCGGAATTTTTTCCCAAAAAGTGGTTGCTTTGTGGTTGCCCCCCTCCACACACACACAGATTACACTGATTTTCTTTTCCATGTGATAAAATACACAAAAACTTAAATAACATTTAATGGTTGAGTCTTATGTAATTTTTATACTTTTTCAGTTTTCTACATAATAATGCCCTCCAAAAAATGGTTTATATATATGTATATATATATATATATATATATATATATATATATATATATATATATATATATATATATATATGTATATATATATATAAACATCAATTACAAACGATTGTACGTAAAATCTAAAAGTTTGTTATGTAAAAATTTCCAAGAAAGACAATGGAGGTGGTCTAAAATCTCTTAAGCGCAGTTTTAGATAACTATAGGGGCCTGGCATAACCCTCACCTTCTTAAAAATTCAGATCGAAGGAACAATAATGCCAGTAGAATGGCAGCTATGCATAGAGAAGATGAAAGCCAAAGAAATTCTTTCCATGAAAATAATCAGCAAAGAATTGCAGCGCTAAGAACTTGAGAAAAAGAAATAAAAGAATAACTCGACTTCAGACAGAGAATGATTGCTCAGTAAAAATAATAAACACAGGAAAAAGAAAAGAATAATTGCCATATTCATAGTCAGGCGTGCAGAAGTTAGAGCAGGCCCATTGAATGCAAAACAATGGCGTCATGGTACCTTCAACTATGACCCAAGACATGGGTATGAAACAGAAGAGATAGTAAAAATGGACTTAATGACAGAAAACTGTAATTGCTGTGCTGCTCTGAAATGGAAATATGAACCTCCTGGATTGTGTTAGGGTGGAAGGGAAGTTAGACTGTCATCTCCACCTTAATATAGGAAATGTATCATCTTTACAGTTGCATTTTCCACAAATGAAATTTTGGACGGTAAGAGTATCTAGGAGTTAAAAACCATATGGTTCAGAATGAGTCATCACAAAGATAACTTACTAGAATCGACTAGTTGCATATATTGATGATTAAACTGGTCAGAGGGACAGTTTTAAAAGTTTATATTGAGGCATGCATAAATCTACAAGACACTGATAAAATGTTATGTCCGTCTTTTTGAGGAATATTATTGTAGATGCTCATAAACAGCTATGTGAAACTTTATCTACCAAGTTTGAAAGTGAAAGAGCGTGATGTTGAAACAATAGCTACTATTTTTAACTTCACTGGCAAGTTATCAGTAACGATTTTTTAAATGCAGTATAGTAATGCTGTGCTTCTGTATATGCCAACAATTATTTGAGAGAAGGGACGTTTAAATTTGATATATGTTGAACCCTCTGCTCAGTAACGACAGCAATGAAATAATTA
Organism: Palaemon carinicauda; assembly: GCF_036898095.1. Classification (NCBI taxonomy): domain Eukaryota; kingdom Metazoa; phylum Arthropoda; class Malacostraca; order Decapoda; family Palaemonidae; genus Palaemon; species Palaemon carinicauda. The sequence continues at coordinate 39,416,320 of NC_090732.1, read as the reverse complement.
ATTTGAATTTAAGAATTATAATTTACCATGTTTTGCTAATGATTTTTCTGATGATTCAACCTTCCATATATTTTGCCACCCAGTGTTTTGTCGTTAACATTCACTCATGACTAGTTCTTTAATAATTTTATACCTCTGATCATAAAAGTTTAAGTGCCTGTATCTTGCCTCTTTTCTGTTATAGTAGGAGTAACTTTATAATTTTGTGTGTATTGGTTGAACAGGGCTCATACACTCCCTCATACTCATATTTTCACTTTCAAATGTTTAGCAATACAAGAAGTGTTTTTCTAATTAGAAAGATTTTAATTTTTCATCATAAAATTGTGTTCGTTTGCTAATCAGTGGAACCCGTGAATTTACTAGAAAATTTTTACAGTTTTATAAAACTTCATGGTTTCTAGATCAGTGAAGAATTTAGGAACTTGGTATTTTTTCCTTGATCTGTAAAGTTCTACGGGCTGACCAAGGGAAAGGCCCGTGCCAACAAGAAGAGTTGGCTTTGATACACTACGATCTGTAAAGTTTTATTGAAATGCAGTAATTGAATTATCAGTCCACAAATATTTTTGATTAGGTTAACTTTTATCTTGCATATTCTTGTCTTTGTTCCTATTCCTAACTGTGGCTCCTTTAAAGATTATAAAAATTTTCAAACCTCCTTTATAATCAACCATTGTAACCACAATGTCTGAGATTTTATTCTCAGTGCTATCGAAACCTGTGAAGCATATGAGTTTGTGCGTGTGCCAGATCATAATATTTTGTGAATATGAAAGAAATTTATTTAAAGTTTTCTTAATATGAGTATTGGAACGTGAATCTTACAATAAGACTACATTGCTATATCTTTCTAGTGTATCCATATAAGCAGTAACTTTGACCTAAGATACTGCAGCAACTGATGATAGTCACGCATGATCTTTACTTTTGATTTGAATTAAAAAGTTATTAAAAATCTTTATGTTAAATGGGTAGGGGTATTATTACCAGATGTAATTTGAATATTTGCTGGAATCATAGATTTAATAAGAATATTATCTGAAATGGCAGAATTAGAATAAAATTTAGTGAATTGCTAAAAATAAAACTTTGTTACAATTTTCTTTTTTTTTCACCTCCATATATGTTCACTAGTAATTAAATTCTAATATAACAGAACTACCATAAATGAGTTTGCGCTGCTTAAAATCTCATTAAAGATTGTGAAGAATAAAATGTGAATACCAGATGGCATTCATGTCTTATCAACATTGATTTCAGGTTGGAGAGTATGAGCGAGAACGCGATAATCTGCAAACAGAATTAGCACTTTTAGAACGGAGGTTGACAGAACTTGAAGATCACCATGCAGCAAAAGAGCAGGAACTCGCCACCAGGTAATACTTTTAGATATAATGGTATAAAAACAATAAGGAATTATTTAGTTCTGTATATACTAAACAGCATTGTAAAGTGGGACTTCGAAATTGTCAAGTTTTATGGCATTTCACAGACACCAATCATCATATAGATTTTACAATCGGATCCAAGTATTTTAGAATATAATATAGTTAATCTATTTCTTTCTAGAATTTTCTATGTATCAATTAATTTGTGATAAGTTAGCTTCTAGAAAATATAGGGGCACAATTAATTATTTATCATTGCTTATGAAGATTAAATTTTGTTCTTTGGGTTTATCTTAATAGGTTATTTCTCCATAACATGATCATCATTCGTAGAAATATAAAGGATAGTATGATAATTTTCACAGCAATAGAGATTTATAGAGGGTTATAGTATACAAGTATTTCTCATTATTTTTTTCTCTACGCAGAAATAGTTCAGTACTGTTTTTTTTTTAAATACTCTTTATTGTATATTGAAACTACTGTGTGTTCATCTTTGTTACATTATTTCCTGGAGGAGGATTTATTGGGAAATTATTTATGCTTAAAGGATTACTATACTTCAGTTTTAAAGGTCCACTGTTTTGTATAATACGAGTTATTCAGCTAAAAAATGTAAGCAAGAATCCAAAGGTGATATTTGGACTATTACCTTGGTTTAGAACCTTAACGTTTTACTGAGAATATTGACTTGAAATTTTATATGAAAAGAACAGGGAATGATTACCAATCCAGCCATTGCAAAAACCATGGAAGAATTCCTAACCATAGAAAGCAAAGGAAGAAAGAGTGAAAAAAATTGTAAGATTTTTTTTTTTTATTTCTTTACTTACCTGATGTTCACATTACTGATTCACCAGAAAAGCGTTTTATCGACGTTTACTTCCAAAATTTTAGAAATATTTTAACCATTTTCTTTCTTTTGAAAAGATACAGGTCCCCAGTAAATTGATAAGCCAACCTAGTTGTTAATGGCAAGTAGCACACTAAGTTTTCCCATTCTTCAATTTAGAAGTTGGAAATACATTCTATTCATTGGCATCATAAGTCAATGGGGAGGCAGGTGGCATTGTATATAAACTGTCAGGTAAGTATAGAAATAAAATTTTATTATAATTTTGTTTATTTCTATGAACCTCCCTTCAGGTTCATATTGCTGAATCCCACACTCTGATGGAGGTGGAACATCAATGAAGGAAAGGGATATTGTAGGTAAAAAAATTAAATATATAACCTACTAAGAATTCTAGACTCAGTAGCTCTAGAATTTAATGGTATCATTTAAAAAAAGAACGGTTTGCTAACAGAGCTCCAGACTTCTTTTCTATCAATACTCTAAATATTGATAAATAAATCATAACTAAATTTTTTAAAAAGTTAGGTTACAGTAACAGCCACTATAGGACCGAAGCCACTAATCTTCACAATAGAGCCTGGATTCCTCATGATAATGACCAACTAATATCAAACTGGTACATTATGGCACTGTCCCTAAAATTGGATCCTAAGAATAATTTATGCATCAATGAGCAGATATAGGGATACTCCTTCAAGGTTTATAAAAGATTTGGATCCAATCTTGGTGAGTTCCTGAGCCTTAACTTTCAATAAGAAATGATGCTACTCCTTAGACACAGTTTGAATTGACATTCTAAGCTCACATAGCCAGTCTTCCTTATTCCTGTTTTCCTGATGCTAAACTATCTAGTTTAGCTTTCCAGTCCTGTGAAATGAAAACATTCTCGATGGGCCTTGATGTTTATGAAGGTGTAGACTCAAATGGTATTTTTAATTTGTTTTTGTATAAACACTGCCAATTTCTTATCGCGTAACTTGTCCGTTATTTTCCTTAAGTTAGCTAGAAAAAGTTCTCTTTGCACTTTTTGAAGAATTTGTAACCTTACTCCTAATAGGTAAACATGGTTGTGGTAGCTCTATTCCCGTTGATTACCGCTTTATTTCCATAACTTCCATATTATCTAGTTCTTATCATCTTATGACAACACGTTTAAATAACTATGCTGAAGGTAATTAACTGTTCCCTAGTTTGCAATATAGATTTTGCATAGGCCTTGGAGCATGTAATGCCCTTCTTTCAGAACTGTACAGAAATCCCTTAAGTGTGGTCAAAGAGTTCATATGATTGGCCTTCACTTTAATGCTGGCTTTGACTCTGTTACTCATGATACCCTTTCAAACTCAAACAGTTGGGAGTAGGTGAGTCTTTTCTTCGCATCATACTATATACACATGATGTGTTGTTTGGCCTAGCAAACAAGCTTATTGCTTACACAGGTATTGCTAATTTCTTTGCATTGTAAATAGGTCGAGGACAGTAGCTCCTCAACATCCAGATCTCTGCAGTGATAATACCTCTTTAACTATATTCAAATTTGCATCAACTCCATCTCCTGAAAGTAGACCTGAGGTAGCTGAATCCCCTATTAGAGATCTATCTACGTTTAGTGCATGGTGCAAATTAAGGAGAATGAAGTACAACCATAACAAAACTCAAGTACTTTTGAAAATAACATTCAATCCGTTTCTTCTTGTATTGCACAAAAAAATGGCTTATTAAGAAAGTTGATTTTTGGTGATTGATCTTTCTTGATTTTTTTTAATTCTTCCATATTTTCTTGTTTTGAGTATTTTAATTCAATTTGGCCTTAAACTACTGATTTTCATCTTAATGTATTGGAGAAAAACTTGTCAAATAAATTTCTTATTCCTAATGGGGATGTTAATGTCTGGTACATTCAAATCTTTCTAGACTGTGCCATCCAGTACCTTGTACTAGATAGGCCTATGCAGTTAGTTCTAAAAGTGTTGCCATCTCCATCATAAGGTTCAATATTACACCGTATTCCAGAAGTTTTATTCCAGCTGTGACCAGATTGTGGAAGGATATTCCTAATTGGGCAGTTGAATCGACAGAACTTAAGAAGTTCAAACTTGCAGTAAATGTTTTTATTTTGAACAGGCTGACTTGAATGTTTCTTCATAATTTATAAATCAGTGATCTTAATATATTTTATATTCTTTATTGATTATGTTTCTTAAAGTTTAGTTAATTCCCTTTTTACTTTGCTCACTGTTGGTACCCTTGGGTTTATAGCATCCTGCTTTTTCAACTAGGGCTGTAGCTTAGTTAATAATAATAGTAATAATGATTACTACTACTACTACTACTACTACTAGTACTAAATTCAATAATAATAATAATAATGATAATAATAATAATAATAATGATAATGATACTACTACTACTACTACTAAATTTAATAATAATAATAATGATAATAATAATAATAATAATAATAACAATAATAATAATACTACTACTACTACTACTACTACTACTACTACTAGTATTAGTATTAGTATTAGAATTAGTAATAGTAATACTAATAGTAATAGTGATTGTAATATTATTATTATTATTATTATTATTATTATTACTACAACCCTAGTTGGAAAAGCAAGGTGCTATAAGCCCAAGGACTCCAATAGGGAAAATAGCCCAGTGAGGAAAAGAAATAAGGAAATAAATAAATGATGATAACAAATTAACAATAAATTATTCTAAAAACAGTAACAACGTCAAAACAGGTATGTCATATGTAAACTATTAACAACGTCAAAACAGATATGTCATACATAAACTATAAAAAGACTCATGTCAGCCTGGTCAATACATAACCCTTAAGCTTAATGTCAGTAGCCATCCTTCACATTATGAGAAAAATACAAAAATCTTTGGTGCTGTGCACTTCACAATACTAGCAGTGTGGTGTTTAGCTGTTAAGTGCATCCACTCATAGGAAGCTAAATCAAAGGGTGAGGGGAGAGCACTGATGCTCACGTAGTGCCGTGATGTATCTTACTCCTTACAAAGGTTATTTAAAAGCCAGTGCGGAAATACTAAACTAACAAGCAAGTAAGCTAACTTGAAATACAATAAACACTTATCACAATCTGGGAGGGGCACTTCTTGATGAAGCCATTCCTGATGGAGAAACTTAATAATGGGAAACCATGAACCATTAGGTTGTGTCATTACTTTACTCGGTGCATGTATCATTTAAAAGAAAAAATGGGAATTTTGTTGTTTTTTTATTTTTATGGCAAACGTCCATGAAATGAGCTTCTGAAGAAACGACAGAACATCTGGGTAGGTTTATAAAAATAAATAGAATTTTGATAATAAAATTTGTAATTTCTATAACCACCTGATGATCATATTGCTTTCATCTCAAAGTTCAGTTATATCTATGTTTACCCCTAAAACTAAAAAAAATATCTTTTCCTTTAGGCCTCTAGGAAAGTAATGAGATAACATACCAGCTAATGGAAATGACAATGGCTTGGTCAATCCACATTTATCTTGTCTCAAAGTCTAAACTATTTCCTGTCTTCTTGACCACACTAGTCAGTGAGGAGGAGGGTTAGCATATGTATGAACATCTGGTGAGTGTAGAAATAAAAAAAATATCAAAATTCTGTTTATTTCTGTGCATCCTTATAATGTTTATATTGTTGACTTCCACACTATAATGGAGGTGGGTCACCAATGAAGGAGGAGATAGGTCAAAATAATAAAATTAATTAATATCGTAGATTCACGTGTAGTGTAATTCTTGGAAAAAATTATCTGAAATTAAAGTTTTAAATGCTAAACTCTAGATTTTATCCCTAGATAGAAACTTATTGCTAAATACATATTTATATAAACCTCAACAAAAATATTCTAAGATCACATTACCATCAGTCTCTAGATATTTCTATGACTATTAGAGATCTTGATCTATTGGAAGAAAAGAAAACTGGAAATATTTTAGTTTTAGATGTGAATGTGAAAGTGTGTTTGGGGGCAGGGGGGTATTTACATTGCATGTGATGGCAAGTAATTTATTCTATCTTGTTTTTATCATTATCAGGATTCAAAGAGCTAATTTTTCTTCCTAGAAAGTTTAATAAACCATTGATACCTGTGTTTAAGAATCCCATAAGCAGCATTTTATTATTTTGCTTTTCATTGTTTACATAAAGCCAATTTAATTAGATAGCCAATTGAACAGTAATCAATAATACCTACTTTGGTGAAGCTGTAACTAGTGTCTTGATTAATTCTTTCGAAATTAAATATACGATATGTAAGAAGAAAATATTGCCCAGTTTCTCAAATATCTTTAATAAGTGCAAGTAAGACTTTCAAAAGGAATGACTATATACCTCTGCATAAGTAAAAACTTAGCTATTTATTTTAAACAACTAGGCATTTGTATTTCTTCATCTAATTAAAATATTCTTCTGTGAGTAAAACTAATTACCTTGTAAGAATATATATAGGAGATACTTTTACAGATTTTTTCCTTTTTATCTTTTTACTGTGTTTATGAATTTGTTAATGGAAGTTACTTACAGAATTTTAGATTAACCTTTTGTCTAATTACCTTTCCAGCCTTGAAGAATCCAGAGCAAATGAACGAAAGCTCAACGATGAAAAGAAGAACCTTGAGAACTATTTGAATAATGCAAATCAACAAATTAGTGACCTGAAGGTATAGTGGATACTTGTTTATTCAGATATTTGTTTTCACATATTATGAGCACTGCTGCTGTATAGATTTATTGGAAAATTATTAGATTAGGCTGTTTTATAATTTGCTCCAAATTACCAATTTATTTTGATGTCTTAATAATGAGTCATAAAGTTGTTATCTATGAATCACAAGCTTCTTTATGTTAAAATAGCAAAAAACAATCGTCTCCCACACCCTGTATGCCCCCCCCCCCCCCCCCCCCGAGTACCAATCAAGGCAGCATCGTAGTCATACTGCAGGGTTGAAACTTAACCTGATGGTCACCGTGAACCCCGTTGTAAGGTGGGGCTCATGAGGCTGTTATTGGATAATAGTATATATGAGATTGTGGCAATGGAGGCACCATTGGTGATGTTGGAGGCTGATTTGATCTTAAAATGTCTTTGAATTAATTTATAATTCAAGGAGGGAGAGAAGTGGTGTTGCTGTTTGAAACAGTCGATGTGTGAAACTCCTGAATGTCTGAATATCTTTTTATGTGCTACAATAAATCTCAAGACACTACATTCTACTTAGTTGTTAACATATGTACTGTAGGTAAGAAAACAATATACCAAACATCCAGTTCATTTTAGGATGACAAAATTGACAACTGAAACACATGAAAAGACTCCTGGTTAGATAATAAAGGTAATGCACAATAGTGTGAACATAACATAATAAATCCTTAAATTCCTTTACTTTCATATACCTATATAGGTTAGGTATATGCTAGTATAGATATCTAAGGAGTGGTTCACAGTCTTAGAATTCACCAATTATTTCTATGCACCCCTTTTGGCCTTATGTCTTATCTTTTGAAGTGAGCTAATTGATGACCTCCACCCTGAGACTAAAAAATTCTCTTTTCTCTTTCCTTGTGTATAGTTCTAACCTTCTAGTTTAGTATTGAAATCGTGTAACATAATACTACCAGTGGATAATTATACTTATTGCCTTTCAGCTCTCTTCTTCGTAGCCACACGGTTGTGTTTTTATCTTATATCCCTCTCCACATTGTGATATTGTGGTTAGAAATTCAATAGAAAATCGTTTTCATTACTCATAGTAATTGGAATTTCTTCTGGCTTAGCTATGGTTCTCATTAGTTATCTGAATAACCTGTGAAGAATGTAGTTCCCTCTCGGCTCATCTTTTGAAAGAATATTTTCTTTTAGTGGAATTTCACATAAAAGATTCCAGTTGTAAAAGAAAATTATTTCTAAATTCTAGGTAAAAGTCAAAGAAGACTATGTTAGGAGATGATGATGAAAGTAAGGTTCCTGTTGCCACATTGGTTATTACCAAGCTTTCAGGTTTTGATAGAAATGAACTTCATTTGCCTTTTTTATTTTGATAGCTTTTTGTAATCCCAAAATGCCAGCGGACCTTTGGGAAATAGAGGCCATATTAGCCTAACATCATAATTCGAATCCAAGGCTAACTCCTTTAGTTATGCCTAGCAGTTCTGGTGTGCTAATGGAAGTGGTTTCTTAGTTCAAGAGGAAGTTCAGAGAAGACTAGGCTAGTTGCTTATTGCAGAATTGATGATGATATGACATGCTGAATACTCTTACAGCAACTTTTGTTGGTGATGAGTCAAGTTCTTCAATTATTTTACTTTGTTAATTGCAGATGACCAGCAAGTCATCTGCTTTTAGGCAGTAAGTCTGCTTTACCATCCCAGTTGCGTACCCTAACATGACTTTCATAGTCAGGACTAATGGTCGTATTCTCATAGTGTTTCATTCAGTTAGGGTTCTGAATGTTCACTGAGACTTACAGAGTCGAGATGCTTTCATAGAACCTGAAATTCATTTATTACTTTTGATCCTTATACTGATAAACTTTTCCATTCCAAAATCCTAGTCACTGTTTTAGGTATTTAGATTATGTGGCAGAAGATCAAGTTTGGAGTGTGGATCCTTATATCCCTCCTTTCATTATTGATTTTATTATTATTGTTATTACTACGTGGTTGAAAAAGCAGGGTATTATAAGCCCCAGCTGGGAAAAATAACGCAGTGAGGAAAGGAAACAAGGAGGTAGATAAACCATATGAGAAGTAGTGAACACTCAATAAAATATCTTAAGACCAGCAGCAACAATAAATTGAATCTTTCACATGTAAACTATAAAACTCCAAAAAGAAAGAGGAAGAGAAACAAGATAAATAGCATGCCCCAGTGTGCTCTCACGCAAAAGAACTCTGCCCCAAGACTGCGGAGGACCATGGTACAGAGGCTATGGTACTACCCTAGACTAGAGAACAAAGGTTTGATTCTGGCCAACCTACTACCTAAGGAAGTGCTTTTAAGCAACTACGATTTTCATTTGTGGCGTTGGTGTTTCATATCATTAGATTATCTTGATTATTTGATGTAGTTCTGACTAAAGTAAGCACTCTTAAGCAATGTAATTTTTCCTGTTATGATGGCATTTCCTATCATAGGAGGATTTGAAACTGTTTATTGTTGTTGGGGATGACGTCAGTTAAAGATGATCGGATGCATTACATTCCAGATGATACAGTGTATTTCATTTGTTTGTAAGCTCAGCCACTAGCTCATCATGGGTTTACGTTAATTGGATAAATTTTAACACCTGTGCTTTTAGTGCCGTTACGAGCCTTACTGTAAGTGAGACTTAAAGATTATGTAGCGAGTTATTCATATCTAGAGAAGAAATATAGTTAAGCCAAATAATAAAAATTTATACCGCCATGATATTTCATCCAGGAAAGAGATATAGTTAAGCTAATCACTAAAAGTTTGATCCACAATAATTCTTCCATATTACACTGGAGGTGTCATTGTATAGGCTCTGCCTTTCGTTCCAAAACTGCTACTTTAAGCACAGCAGTTAATGAGCAAGTTGTATATGATTGGTCTATGTAATAAGTGTCGAATTGAATAATATTGCTATACTCGTTAATGAGTGGTTTCAGGTAAAGGATGCTGCCTTTTCCTTAAAGTAATTGGAGACGCCTGCTTTAAAGACTATACAGTATAAACCTTTCAAATCCGTGTTTTGGTTCCGCGTAAAAGTTGTTAAAGTGTTATTGCTAGTACTAAGAATAGCTGCTAATTCTAGTTTTGTTTAGTTTCTAAGTCCTCTATAACTCACATACATTTTGATTTGTATAAGACTAATTAGTTACTCTGATATTGTTTTAGATTCAATATAATTTCCTGCTTTGAGCCCATCATTACTACTATTAACAAAAACCTTTATATGCAGCGTTTGTAAGCTTGTTTAATTATTGCTGTTTCTGGTCAGTGATGTAGGAAGTATTCTTTACATTAAATCTAACGTTTTAGAAGGCTTTCTTATAACAGAGAAGGCTAGGCATGCTGCTCACAAAAGGAATGGTGACAGTACTGCTACTCCAGCCTTTGTTTGTACCATAGACTAATGAGTTTATTTTTGTTAGTCTTATTAGGAATTTAATGCTATTAACTCCATTTGCGGTAGCTCAGAAATCCAAATTAGTTTTTGTGTGAAGGTTATTACTTTCACACAAACCTACCCTCTAGCATAACTTCTCAAGTGGTAGCTAGTAGTTGTAATGTTAGTACGCGTTCTAATAGTAGGAGAGACTGGGGCTAGTTGGCACATTTTTTTCATTTTTATTTCTAAATATAAAACTATGAAGTATTTTGGAACTTGTTACATTAATCAGAAATATAAATATTTGCGTTACATAAACGATGATTCGTAACCAAATAAAAACACAACTGCGTTTTAAAAGATATTTCTCACATGTGCCAACATATCCCGTATGCGGGGTAAGTTGGTACACACTGAGGGGCAAGTTGTTACATTTTTTTTCTTGCTCAATGAGCACAATTTTAATGAAATTTTAATTTATTGCTAAGGTTGATTTTTGATTGGGTCTCTTGGATAAAAAAATAGAAACTCATTGAAATAGTAGTGGGTAAAGCATTACTTCAATTATTTTGTTAATCACAGATCTGAATATCACAGAATTATAAATATTGATTTTGTTAATCATTGAAAACAGCGTATGGCAAACAAAAAAATAAACTAGTATATAAACAAAAAAATAAACTAGTATATAAAGGCCACAAAGGAAAACTTATTCTAAAACAGTTTCAGTAAAAAAAAAAAAAGCAATATGAAAGTTATGGGAATAAGAAATCACAGTTGTCAATTATAAAAATAAAGTAAAACTCCTTAATCATTGAAAGTGGTCTATGAAAACTTATTCATATCACAAAATAAATATTGGCCTCAGAGTGATATACATGCATTATTGTAGTGCTTCCATTTTCTGGTGATGCTTACGTTTCAGACAAATCATAGGCAGAGGCCTGTCTGTTACATATGCACCCAGAAAATATTAGTCCTGAAATAACCCTTAACACATCAATTGGAGTTGAGGCTCATTTAGTTTTTTCTTTGGTATTTTCTAGCCATGTCTGAGAATCAAATAAGAAAAATATTGTAATATTGTCCAAAACTGACGTTCCAAGAATAAAGGATATGCACCTGTTCTTCCTGTGCCAACATGCCCCAATCAAGAAATTTATATTAGAGTGGTATCTAACAAATAACCTAACTGTTTGAAAGCTTAATCTTACTGTCAAATTATTCCCATATTTCAAGCGATATTTTACCAAGAAATTATTCAGTATGTCAAGTAATTTAGCAAAGGTTTCAACAAAGAGAAGTAGTTACAAAGATTTAATTGACTTCAGCAAAATCAAACTTTTGTCCATACACCCACGCTCGCGCACAGTATCCTGATGGCAATTTCTTGGTAACTGAACAAATATGTAATGATCACGTGGTAGGGATATCAAAACAATCTATTACCAATCATATAAAATATTGCAACTGTGTCAACTTACCCCTGTAGCCAACTAGCCTTGGTCTCCCCTACACAGCACCTACCAGGCTAGAGATACTTGCACAGAGCCTGAAATTCTTTTTTACTCTTGCCCTTCTGTTGCATAACCATTACACTTCTGCATTTATAGAAGCTCTTTTTAGATACCCAAAAAGGTTCACAAACTGTTTTATTTCATCTTCTTTGAATGGTTGTGTGTGTCTTTCGCTTACAAGGTTGGACACATATATACAGCATATATATATATATATATATATATATATATATATATATATATATATATATGTGTGTGTGTGTGTGTATGTATATATATGTATATACATATATGCATATATATACATATATATGTAAATATATATATATATATATATATATATATATATATATATATATATATATACATACTGTATATATATATATATATATATATATATATATATATGTATATATATGTAATTTATATACATATATGTATATATATACATATATATGTAAATATATACATATATATGTATATATATGTATATACATATATGTATATATGTACATATATATGTAAATATATATGTATATATATATATATATATATATATATATATATATATATATATATATGTATATATATGTATATATATACATATACACACACACACATATATATATATATATATATATATATATATATATATATATATATGCATATAGCTGATGCCAACACAAACAGTAAAAGTGTTTTAGCTGTGAGATCTTTCATCAAAAAGGTTTCCACTTCAAATTTTGTAAAACCTCATCTAAATTCCCCGAAATAGACCTGACTGCTGATGGTCTTACTATATTTAGAGCCTTAAAACATCCACTATAATAACTGAAACGGATAGATCTAATCCTAGATGCTAGAGTGCAGAATTAAGCATGGATCTCTCCTTTCATGGCTGAAAAGGAAAGTTTCTTTCCATAAAAGAATTATATGTACAAATTTGATATTGTTGTTCAAATTAGTTCTAGACATATATTTCTCGATTTGCACCAATAAAAATAAACATTCCATATCTTTTATATAGTTTATTAGTAGATTGTCTTTTGAAACCTATGAAAGACAACCTACAGGACCACAAAAAAATCCCATGGTTCTGAGAATATGGTGGACAGTCTGCATGTAGTTAAATGTAGCACGTATGTGTTTGGATGAATCACCTTCATATTAGGTTGTCTGAGGAGAATGGTTTTATATGTCAACTTTCTCATACACTCTGACAACATAGTTTAAAGATCGATGAACCATTTCTTTTGTGGCCAAAAATGAGTTATCAGTGTCATGCTGCTTTTCGTAGAAATTCTGAATTTGTTTATAGCCTGACGAATTCTGGTGAACGATGGAAAATATTAAAGGTTCAGATTTAATCAGTCTTGTAATAAGGTCTCTGCTTCTCATGCTAAGGAATCTGGAACTGGCGAAAAAAGACCTTTATCTTTTCGTTCAGTGATGTTGCAAATATGTCTTATGTTTGGTTGACCCTTCACTTTGATATTTCTAGACAGACTGATGAATGTAGAGACCATTCGTTTGGAAGGATTCTACTTTTATCTGCTTAAGATGTTTGATTTTCCAAAAGTGACCAGAAGAAGAAGACTTATTCCTCTTAAATATTTATTTTTCCTGCTTAACTCATATGCTATTATGTTCAGTTTTTCATGAATGAACTGAGGAAGAAGGGATTGTGACGTTGTCCCCCTTGGTTCTGGTTGTAGGTTGATGCTGTCATTTTGTCTTAAAACAACGCCTTGGTTTTTCCAATAACTAAAGGATCCTAAAATTAAGAGCATTGTATATCCATGCAATTGATATGAAGAGTTGATTCCTTCCATGTTAATTTCTCTGACAAATGTTAAAGATCTAGAGTTTCTCCTGTCGTTCCTTTGAAGTATCTGTGAACGGAGAGGTCTAAGATTTTCATTTCCAAAGAAACTCTCTTGGATAACCAACTGCAATTGTACCACCAATTCAGCAGTTGAAGTTGGTTAGTCATCACTGGAATAAAGATGGTGGTTAGATTGGTCATTCTGTTCCAATTTAGATTTAGATGAAATTTGAAAGGCTTCACCTTTAGGTAGCCCATTAGTTTTGTTTTTCAGGAAGTCACTCTTTAGAATTTTTTCAATTATAGAAGAAATAACTGAAACCTCTTTACCGACAAAAAAATACAAACGGGAACTTTCACTACTAGCATTCCTAGATATAGAATGTTCTGTATTTGAATCATAAGGAACCTCATCAAATTCACCAGGATCCCCAACGACACCATTAACTTGAGCAACCCCACTTGTTTAACGCAAATCTTTTCCTACAAATTGTTCAAAAATAGCCATTTATGCAGGTGTAAAAGAACTCTGAACTCAAGAAACCTTTGCCATATAGAAATGATTACTAATTCAAGTGTTTGTGTTTTGGTCACAGGAGGGGTTAAGGCACATGAATTGGTAAACCTTTACTCCATAGTTGAAAGGAAGATATTTCCTTAAATTAAGATGAATAGTAATGTGAAAATATTTGTTTGTGAGGTCTATGGAAAAAGATTTAATCTAATTTATTATTGGTACCAGAACTGTCAAGGGTGTTTCTATTGAAATCTTTGTGAAAAATGTAAACTTCTTAAAATTTTAAACATCTGGAACTGGGCTCTAACTCCCTGACACTTTGGTGACTAGAAATAACCTATTGTAAAACCCTTTATAAGTGTTTAAGACCTCATCTATCATATCTTTTTTTTCCAGAAATTTCACAATTTTCAGTTTGAAAATCTGTGCCTTGGCCGTATTTGATAGATAACACGGATATGAAATTTATTTCCTTGGATGAGGGAGGGTCATAGCCTAAAGGAATCTGGTAACTTTTGACTACTGTCAGCGGCCAGAGATGGAGACGAAGGTTCTCCCAAATGTAATAAAATTGGGAAGTCTTCCTCCTACTGGGATTTGTAGGAAAGGACAGTCAAGGCATTTTTCGATAAAGTCAACAAGTTCTGTTGGCAACTCTCCTTGAGCAACCAAATTGAGCAAAATCCTAATGTTCCACTACTGTTAAGAAAGGAATTCTTTGAAGGCAACATATGTAGGGCTGTAGAAGTTACTGGCTTAAAGTGCAAAACTGGGATATCCCTAGAAAGTAACCTCAAAGCTCTACATTGTGCTGTAGTACCCACTTAATTAATTACATTATCAATTATATTAAAAACAGGACCCAGCATAGCAGAATAATAAATGAATGTTTCTATTCTTCAGATACTGTCCCAGTCATACAAGCACATACCTGTTTCCCTCTCCTAATTACTAAAAAATACAAAGGCTACGTCAGTCTTGGAAGCCCCAACTTAAACTGTTTTATCTAAAGTTAGACAATACAAAAATATATTAAAATCTTGATGGCCTAGAAATCTCTCATATAATAGTAGAAATAAACCCTACTATAGAATCTGCAAAGGAGAATTTCAAGAGTGCTTCCTACATTATTACCCGGGCATTTAAAGATTTATTACTATTAGCTTTATTGATGGACTCAAGGGAGAAAATTAAAGCTACTTTGGAACAAGATTCGGTGTTGATTCGTCTTATTTAAGTCAGAAAGTCTCTTTAGTATAGAAGGCTTAAACACTAAATGAGAACTACTGTAGAATTACCAGCCTTTTCTTGCATTTGAGTTATCTATTGATTGTATCTAAAATTATTTTAGGTAATAGAGGTGTATAAGTCATCGCGGAGGAAGGATCAGAACTTCCTTTTCGCAACTTATATGGATAATTTTCAAAAATAAGTTTCCATAATGATTTGGGCTCTTCCTCTTTGTTTTCTTCCTCCTAATCATCCTGTTTTAAATGATGATCCAAGAAATTACTTACTGGTCTGTTTGTTTGCTTAAATTGTTTACTTTGTAAGGGATATGTTGTACATTTTTTTTCAAGGCACTCATTTTGGCCATTGAAGTACTAGCGCCTACATTTACAATGTTAATGATGAGCTAGTGGCCGAGCTTGAAAGCAAATGATTTGCTCTACCATCTGAAACCTAACGGAACTAATCAGTTTTTCCTGAAAATTGAACAGATTTTTTTAGAAAACGGACACATTTTGTTCTAAGGGAATCATACGATATGTCAAGCCATCAATATATGAAAGAACAGATTGCTTTAGAGTGCTCACTCTAATAAGTGGTGGGATATTAGTATGTAGGTCACTAACTTGGTCTTTTCTCTTTCCATCTAGTTGTCTAAAAAAGTGGCTAGGATAGGATTTACATGTAAAAGGGTATAAAGCAAATGAAGAATGCTAGGCTCAGTAAGAGGATCTTGAATCTGTAATTCACTGCGTGCTATCAGAACACTTACTGAATGGAGGGCTACAACCACTAAACACAACATTAGAAGTAAAATTAGGAATTGAAATACACCAGGGTAGTTTAGGATTATCGCTTTTAACCCAATATTCCAAGGCCGTCTTGGATTTTACAAAATGAGCAAAATAACTTCAATAGCTTTTGAAGCTCATTACTGTCAAAACTAGGCTCGTTAGGTGTTGAGTTGGATATCCATGCTGGTATGTTATTTTTGTCCTCATCCTTGCTATAAGCAACTAGCTTTGATTCCTCTGGGTTTCCTCCTGAATTAAAAGCAAATAACCACTTATGCTTTGAACTTTTAATTTGGTCAGCAACCACAGGAACATATTTTTCCGTAAGAGGAGCAGTGAGGCTTTTGTGCTCTTTGCAATACTGTCCTCAACACGAGACACAAAGAGAATGCAGATCATGATCACCCAGAAACAATTACCTTGAACAATCTACGCTGTAATCACTAACAAATCCAGCAGACTCTATGCTTTAATTACTAACAAATCCAGCAGACTCTATGCTGTAACTACTAATAAATCTAGCAGACTCTATGCTGTAACCACTAACAAATCCAGCAGACTCCACGCTGTAATTACTAAAATATCCAGTAGATGTCTCTAAAAGCACTAGAAACCCAAATGCCGAGACTGAAGACAGAGGCAGTATGGCTTGACCAAGCCCCTATTATAGGCGTTAACTACAAGATTGTCTTATTACTTTACTAGACCCTAAGTCTATTAGAAGGAAAGGAGACGGGATGATTTTTAGTTATAGTGGTAATTGTAGATATAACAGGGCTTCCAGAGAGAAGCAATATGAACATCAGGGGATGTCCATAGAAATAATATGAAAGTGATAGTTTGATAGTGGGGTTGTATTTGGGAATCCCATCTGGAGGCTCGAGTTATATAGTTTCAACTTCGAGACTGAAAAGCCAGAATATCTGCAGCATACCTAAGTCTAATCATATGGAAGGTATAGAAAACGGGAAATTTTTGCTTTATGGTAAACCAGGCTTCGACACAAGCACTAGGGACATTAGATGGGTATAGAAATATTAGATTTGGTTAAAAGTTTTCTTTTTATTTGATATGCTATGAAGCTATCAGAGTAGTCTTATATTTGTAGGACTAGAACAAGTGGAATAATATATGTTTCATCCATTTCTTGTTGGAGGTATCAATGTCTTTTTTTTGGCTGATTTAATATTATATATTAACTTCAAGTCAGAAAAGCAGCAGTCATATGCCATAGGATACCGTCATGTCTTGTATGGAATAATTTGCCTATGAAGTGTTTGGTTGTTATTTTAATATCTTTTTGTTTGGCAATTTTTTATCATTTTACCATATTCTGTCATCAGAAAAATCTTGCTTCTATTTTCATCTGATGTGGTTAAGTAATGTTGCAATTTTTTTTTTTTTAATTTCAAGGTTAAGCTTTCTCGGGAAGAAGGACATGTGGAAGCACTTGAACAGCAGCTGAATAATTTAGATACAAACCGGGATCAGTTGGAAAGGAAGTTACAGAATGTCTATGCTTCACTGCGTACTGTGACCCGTATGTACCAGGACACCTCACCATCTTCACCTGCGCTACGGAGCAGGAAGGGCAACAAGATTGGTTGGTATAGCAGGCTTATGCTGTAGTCAGTAGCAGGGATGTACCTCATGTGGGTTGGAGCTCAGTCAGTATGAATTTGTTTTATTCTCGTTATCCTGAATAAAATTGCTTGCTTGAAATAGTTATGTAGATGAGCTTTTGGCCTTTGATGATATATTTTTTCTGATAAGTAGTGTTTTAAGAATCAAATGATGGGGGTACATGCTCTTGGCTTTTGCCCATAAGATATATTTATATTTAGAAAAAATGTGCACCTTATAGATTTTAACTTAATTGTATTTTTGTACTTTCACTCACAGTAGTTAACTTTGTTACTATACAGTAGACTATTACAGTATTTATCTGACTATTTGGGATAGGATATCGCTTTTATTTACAAAGTACCAAAATTTTCATCAAAGCCAATGGAATGGTGAAATATATTTATGAAATATAATATTTGAATATCTCAGTCACATAGTATTTTATACAGAATATGTGAACTGGCTATGGTTTGAATGACATTAGTGAAATGAGGAGAAAATTGTGGATAACACTGCTCTTATTTAATTAATATTGGTTTAAATTCTTAAGGATAATTCTAATGGTTATTATCAATGAAGACAAATAAGATTCTTCTTTTCATGTATTTCATATTGCCTAGAAATATACTTAAAGCAATTAAGCTTTGCAAGAATAGTTGTCAGAGAAAATGAAAGCTGATAAAGGTTAGTAGTTCCCCTTAGAGCTTAATTAAAAGTTATTAGTGTTTTTCTAAACAATGTAAAATACACAACAAAAAGACATTATTCATCTTATTATTTAAGAACATGATTGCTCTTTACATTCTGTTTCTTCATTTTCTTATTATTACTATTATTATTATTATAATTATTATTATTATTATTATTATTATTATTATTATTATTATTATTATTATTATTATCTTTGCGGTGACCTGTATCTAAGAAGAACTGTGTTACAAGTCTAAAGGCTAAACGGATCCCATGCTTGGTCTAATGCAAACTAGATTAAATTATCAATGATGTCTATGACTGGTTGAGCATGGTTTATATTGTATAATATGATACAAGTAGCCTACATATTGGTTGTAGATATAATACTAATTTCCTAGATAATTTCTATTCCTATTTTGAGAATTGTTAATCATATTTTGGAAAAGTTTGGTAACTTAGTAAATATATGGTTGCTGCTTTCTCCAATAATACTAAAGAGCTAGCTCTCCCATAGAATAGTTGTGTACTTGAAAAAAAATCCAAGTTTGTTCTTTATTAGATAATTCATAAGAACATATCTTACAGTCAATTCATCTTTTTTATACTATTTTCTTTAGAGAAAGGCTTACTGTGGTTATAGAAAGTTTCTTCCGAGTGCTACATTGATATGATGTTTCATGATTTGTGAGCACATAGCAAGAAACAAGAGGGACAAAGTTGCATATTTTTTTTTTTAGCATGGGGTCTGCTGTGTACCAGGGATTCTAGAAAGTGTAAGGAAAGCAATATTTTGACATATTCTTAACCTCTCCCAACATGTAATATGGATTTTTGCAAAGTTCCCAGGTACAAGACCTTGAGTATGGACAGTGTCAGGCTTCAAGAGTAAAAACGTGGTTAGTCGTGAAAAGGAAAATGACAAAGTAAGATTACCTTATTAAAAAAAACCCGAGGATGATGAAGCTTACATTACAATACAGAGTAATACACAACATGTAATATGTATACACGGGTGATCCAAAAACCACAAATAAATACACAAGTTCTATAGTATCAGAACTTTCTAGTTAAAGTTATGATGATTATCTGCTACTTTGGATTGAACACTTGAGTTTATATAACAAATAAAGTTTAAACAAATTTGTAGAGAAACTAGGGTAGATAATGACATGGTCACAGGCTTATTGAGGTGTTAACAGATAATTAAAGCCCTTACAACGAGGGAAGGTAAAGCAAGGTACAAATAAAATAGGATTAAGAGATAAAGTTTAAGGGCAAAGTTAGGTGAACAGACCAAATTAGGCAGGCAATGCACATGATAAGCGCTCATCATGCATTAAACACGGCAGTCTGAACAACGTAAATAAACACCTTAGTTCCTATTAGTCAGAATTTTTTGGTTAGATTCTGAAATTATATGAATAGATCAAATAAACCTATATAATCGTAGTATGCATTATAAACATGCAACATACACCAGTAACCCGAACAAAGTACAGTCAGTCCTCGGTATTCATAGGGCCTGTCTTTGCTGTCTCGGTAATTTGAAGATCCGTATAATATTTAAATAAAGTTTTGAGAATTCCCAATTATGACTGCTGAGCGCAGCCCAATATTTTCACTTTTTTGTACTTGGCCTTAACTCCGTTTCCATACTTGCACAGCACAGTAATGAAAAACAACTTTATAGCTAACTGTAAACTATTCACAGAAAACTTTGCACAGAAATTCTAATAATGAAAATTATTGAAAGAGGTTCATACATACATTATCTTTAAGTAATAATTGATATGTAATATAAAATACTGATGAAAAATATAAGTTTTCATTACAGTTATATGAAAAGATTTTTTTCTCTCTCTCTCTCTCTCTCTCTCTCTCTCTCTCTCATATATATATACAGTATATATATATATATATATATATATAATATATATATACATATATATATGATATATAATATATATACATTATACATATATATATGTATAAATATGTAATATATATACTGTATATATATATATATGTATATATATATTAAATGTATGCATATATGTATATATATATATATATATATATTACATATATATTATATATACAGTACATATATATATGTATATATATTTATTTATATGTATATTATATATAATAGATTTATATATATATATATATATATACATACTGTACATACACATATACA
This sequence comes from Palaemon carinicauda, assembly GCF_036898095.1. Taxonomy (NCBI): domain Eukaryota; kingdom Metazoa; phylum Arthropoda; class Malacostraca; order Decapoda; family Palaemonidae; genus Palaemon; species Palaemon carinicauda. Next base: position 39,395,555 of record NC_090732.1, on the reverse strand, counting down.
CATATACTGTATACACATGTATATATATATATATATATATATATTATATATATATATATATATATATCTATATCTATATATACATATCTATATATATGTATATGTATATATGTATATATATATATATATATATATATATATATGTTAGTTTGGAAATCAGTCAAATTGATGAGGAATAAAAATGAGCTCAGGGATACTTCATGTTTTTAGGTTATGCTGTGTCTGAAGAGATTTCTTGGAAAAAATAGAAATTTTTCAACTAAGAAATAAGAGAGATAGAGGGAAAACATTTCTTTATAAAAATGGGAGGTAGCTAGAAATAGAACAAGCCAGTTGTTCGTGAACAATGTTCTCGGATACGAGAAGGAGTATTACACAGTAAATTGGTCTATACAAAATCTGCATTAAATAGAATAAACACATAGAATATTGTTGATGACAAAGTCTTTTTACATTTTATTCATTTAAACTAAAATGCTTGTAATATATCTTACAGGAAGGAATTAGATATCATTAAAAGGAAATAATAGGATGAAAGTAATTAGGTAAAAGCTATGAAAGAAATGTAAGTTGAAGGGATGATAAATTAATATTTAATGTAAAGAGAGGGGTTTTTATTTAAGTGCAGTTGTTACATAAGGATTTTAAGAGAGAGAGAGAGAGAGAGAGAGAGAGAGAGAGAGAGAGAGAGAGAGGGGGGTTTTAGTAATTTTTTGTTACTTATTTTTTCACTTGTAGGATAAATCTGCATATGTTCAATGAGAAAGAACAACTAATACTATATAAGTAGTGCTGTAATATATACATAATAACGTAAACTAAGTCTTAAAACACAGCATTAGAGTCTGTAAGCTGACCAACTAGTTTAATTAGACATTATTGCATTTTAAAAAATCATGATTTTTTAAAAGATAATTTTGCTTTAGTAAGGCATTTTTGTATTTTAGTTTTAGATTTTTGGTGCATTTCAATCATCAGCAATTAGTGACTTTTTTACTCTACATTATCATGGAGTGTTGTTCTGATACGAAATAGTGTTTTGTTGTTACTTATATACAGGGTGGTGTCGCGATGACCTTTGTTTTATGAGTCGTGTTACCTTGTACTGAGTGTGTTAATAATACCTCTGAAAAGTAGTATGAACTATAATACTGTGATAGAAATCACGTGAAAACAATGTAGTGCCATACAGTGGGTTACCCAACATGTTAGTCAACCACTCCTAGGTCTATGTGTTTCGGGAGGGTTATGAGTCAATCTACCCTAGGTCATCAAGTTTTCGCGGATTTTCACTCTTCATGGGTGTCTCTGTAACCTAACCCCGTGAATAAGTATGTTAGAACTTTTTATTAGAACCTGGTTACAAATTTCCTTAAGCTTGCAAAGGATACTGGAAAGTAAATTTTAACACACTTAACTACCTAATTCAAGTCTGTCCTTCAAACATTCTATAGTCTGGCTGATATGTGCTGGTTAAATGTGATACAACGTGGTGACTCTTAGAATGCTCAATCAACCTGATTGACTTTATGACATATAATCTTTTGATACTCCAAAAGCCAAAGATTAATAGATCTGGTTCAAAGAACCATTGTGGGAAAAATATTTATTTACATGATTTGGAAATTTAGTTTTCTGGGAGAACCTGTCTACCTCAGACATTGAAAATCCTCCTTGGTGTGTTGGAGTGCCATTACTCCCCACGCCATCAGGGAAAATGTATCGGATGTTGTAGTTCGTAAACCTCACATAGACTTTGTCCAGATAATTAATGACAGATAGTCAGTATACTGAATTTGTCAGTACCAGTACAACCTTAATGTTCAAGGGCTATTGGTGGTTCTAGAGTAATACACCCCAACTGAGATTGCTGGACAAATTATTTGATTTATGGACAGTACCTCAAAGAACATGAAATAGAGGAGCAGCATAAAGGGAAGTTATTAAATTTATTTCAAAACCCGCCTGTTGGCTTAAACCTTGATGTATACTTTAACAAACCATACCCAACTTTTTCTACCTTACATTTTCTGAATAGTGTAGTTGGAGCATGTAATAATTCTTACTACCTCTGAGGGAGGGATCCAAATGAATACTTAAAACCATTTTAAATAAACACAATAGTGAGGTAAATGTATTTAAACGATCAATAAGAAGGCAAATCATTCAAAAAGTAAATGGACACAATTGGGCTAAACAAAATCGGATTTCCTTAATCTAATATGCCTTTATTACAAAAGTTACAGTTATCTTCACATGGTCATCTTAACAGGTGAGGCAAAATTTACCCATGAAACAAAGGTTAAGTCAAAAAGCGTAAAGTCCAGTGTAAAACACAAATAGAATGGACAAGTATTATTGATAATGCTGCGTGAGAAGGAGTTATTCAATTACATAAAATACAAGAGGAACCTTACACCGAAGGTCTACTGGATTGCCCCAAAATTAACTTTGGACGAAAAGGATTGCACAAACTGACTGTACACGAATCAAACACACAGATGACGACCTATAGAACAGTGTGCAATGTCCATAGAGTTATAAAATAAAGAGGAAAAAGCACATTAATTTACAACAAACTCCACACACGTGCCTTAATGTTCAAAGCCAGAGAGTCATTTAAAATTAAGGAGAGATTTAATTTAAGGGTGAATGTGGTCAAAGATTGACACCTCTTAACTCTCTAGTTAGAGAGGTGTCAAAGTGGGTGCTTGTTGAAGGACATGATAGTTCCCTGGCCCCATTCTCAAGATTCCCTGATTAACAGTGAAAATAGAATAAAGAAAGCAACGGCATCCCTAGATGTTTACTGCTTCCAAGTGGGTTCCTTCCTCTTCTAACCACATTGTTACCATATTGTTACAATACAAAACAACAATTATTAGGTGTCTGATGGTGTGTCGATGCCAGCCATGGCTGAGATAATCCCACAATGACGAGCTTGACCTGAACTCTGATTAAGCTCGAACTTGAGTAAATAATCTTGGCCTCCCAACTGTTCTTATGGGTTGCATATTCCTAGGGGGTATGAGGGCTTGTCTGGCCTCTGGGTAGCGCTGGCAGGTGGTGAAACTGCAACAGGCCGGTTCTCGCCTCCTTTTCATCCCCTCTCCCTGGTGTACCTGTTGACATGGAAGCAGATTCAGTACACTTATGCTTGGGTCAGCAGATACGTAACAAAGAGGAAATCTGTTTAAACTGATTCCCACACTGCCCAGGGATCGTGGAGATGAGGTCACAGGTCGGCAACCACCGCCCTACTTCCTGCGCATTTAAATGAACCCAGTTAACGTTTGTTTTGGCATTTGTTTAAATTGTCATAAATTATTTATTCTAAACCCCTTATATGAGACACTTCTTTAAAATGGTCAGCTTTTACAATATTTTGTTATCAATTTTTGTGTCTATACACGCCTTGTAAATTATGCCTTAGCATATATTGTTATTAAAAGTAATTTCATGAGACCAGGAACATTCTATTCTCGAATTTTTGGTTCTTAAAGGAGAGGTGAATATTGAAGAAGAGTAAAGCTAACTATGAAAAGATTAAGGGAAGCAGTCAAAAAGTAAAAGTGGAAAACTATTCATCTGTGTTTAAATAAATAATGTCATTTTATAATGAGTCACACTTATGATGAATAGTATTAATTTGTCATTGAACAACTTTATCAGTTTATATTTCCCAATGTTATCTCAATTATTTTTTAGACCCACCACATTCCATTTTGATATATACATATGGTTATCAACTCATTTTGTAAGTGATTTGTTTTAGTGTTAAGCATGGCCTGTAAATTGTATGTAATTCAAAAATACTGTGCATACCTTCAGTACTTTTAGGCATTTGTTATGAATCTACTATCTTTCATTAAGGCTTTTTACCTTTCTTTCCTAGTGCTGTGACATGTGTAGCTCTAGTTCATTTTTTTAACATCATGTGCTTTTATGCACTGTACATAAAGTAGATGCTTGCTTGAAATTCATTGCATTGGATTAAAGGACATGTCAGCAATCGTTTTCTAATGCTAGTTCAAATTAATATATTACTGTACATTATTCTTCTAACTTGACTTATAGATATTTCTTTAGTTAGAAATCAATGTAGCCTTGTATTTATAAGAAATTATTAACTAGAAATAAAAGATACTGATAATAAGTTCAGTATTTTAGTATTACAGTACTTTTACTTGAAAGATAATTTGTTCCCATGCATATACAAAAAGTTTGTCCTTTCAAATAGCAATGTCTCTTTAGAAGTGCTAAAATAGCAATTGAATCATTAACAAGGTAGTAGATAATGGCCGGTGGCATGATGGGGAAACCCTACCGAACTGATTGTTACAGAATAGCCACATTTGTGATAGGTGCATTTTTTTTGTGAGTGCTCTTGCTTGTAAGTGGAAGTGCACTGAAAGGTAAGCATGTGGTGAAATGAATTTTGTTCCTATGAGGATAAAAACCTTCAAAGCCCCATGTGATTTATGTACATTTTTGAGGGAGTGACTGTAAGCAGCACCCCCTCCTTGCCCTTGGAGGGTGGTCATAGCTATTCCGATCAAATAGACAATGAACCTGTTTCATTTCATGGTAGTTTCTCTTCCTGGGTAAGGAGTTACTCTATTTGGACTGAGTGTATACCCTACCTCATTGCCCAATAGTGAAAATTATTCATTTGTTGGACATACTTGTCACCAACAGTATTTGCTGGATGGTGATCCTTATGTAGTGTGGTGTTGGTGAGTGTTCCCAGTGATCCTCTTTTGCAAAACACCATAATGTAGTGGTTTGCGTTACGGTGAAGGAAGCTCTTGCAGCCTCCTCCTGTGAGAGAGGCCTGTCACGAAAGGTGGCCCATAGCATGACTCCCTTGTTGCAGCAAGAAAGAATGTTTGGCAGGGAGTATTAGAGGATGTTCAAACTCTCTCTTTCTCATCTGCCAGTCTCTTTTCCTTCCTTTTTCTACATTTGACAATTTTTCTCCTTCAATTCTCTTCGTTGGGCACTCCTTTCTGACCAAGATGGGAATGGGAAAGCCTTTCACTAAAAGTTCCTTAAAGTTTATAGTGATTGTTTTTCTCCTTTGGGAGGGAGTAATGGCATTGATCTGGTTACTGGTAACTTCAGGGTCAGTCTAGCAGAACACGAGCCGGTGTTACAAGTTACCACTGTTGCACTGTATGCCAACCACCAGCACTGTGAGCCATGGAAGCCAGGGTGTATACCCACCTTTCCCGTTCCTGTTGTGATATAGGAGGATTGTTCGTTATACTTGTGAATCACTCAGTGCTGATACTGAGTTCATACATTAGCCAGTACCTTTGGGATCAGGTAGTGATCATTAGTGTGGTGTGGCAGGCAACAGTGTTTCAACAGTTGCAAGTGAACAGTCCTATCTGGATCAATCTTCAGCACATTACAGTAGGCCAATAGGGGGTATTGCTTGCGCTATCTCCTCATGCCAATACCAAGCTTTCTCATCGACTGGTGCCTTCAGTGTTGGTTAGCGATTGTAAGCATGGTATCAAAGCCACTGTTGTTTTTATCAGTAGCAGGTGAAAGGTCTTACCTCAAACTGATCTCCGTACTGTAGGCTAATAAGGATATCATTCACACTTCTCTTTGTGCTGTTACATAGCATACCAAATGGAGCTCACACGCACACAGAGACCTGTTAGCCTGCTTAATTATTGTGAGCTTGATCTAATACCTACAAATTTTCACCTTCGAGCCTCCACTGAGTTTTCTCACTGACCAGTACATTCGGTGTCGGTCAGCAAGGTAAGAGGGGTGCAACAGTGACCGCTGTTTGCACCAGGATCATTTGATCAATCCTTCTGGACTGAACATCATCTTCTAGGCGATTGAGGGTAAGGATACACTATCGTGTGAAGATATCCTCCTCATTCTCTTCCTCTTCCACTTCTAATTTAACAAGTCTTCCCCGAAAAAGATAGAGAAGTTGAAGAAGCCCAGGGAATCTCATCACAAGAAGTCACTGGACTTCGAGCAATTTCTTTTTTCTCTTAAGAGGAGGCAGATCCTACCTGGTATCCTATTCAGTGTGGATCGGTGCACCAGGCCATGTGTCCAGTAGAGCTGCAGATCTGAGCTACAGTCTGATCATCCATACTGACTGCTGATCATTCGAGGCCATGGCCCATGTAGGTTTATCACAGCATGGGCCATTTGGTTGAGGAGCTTGAGAGCTGTTCCTCGCTATTTACCTGGACAATCGAGTATTGATTAGGTCTCTCTTATCTCTTAAGGTACCTTTATGACACCAAAACATGAGATACCACCGCTCGGTACCAGTCCATTTACCTAGCACGCCATGGTCTGTACCAAGCCTGGCAGTAACTGGTCCTCACTCAAGGCATCAGAGCAGAAGGATTCAGAGAAGAGGGTTCAGTCCTTTTGCCACACAAATTATCAGATGGAAACAAATAATAGACCCAAGAGACTCTACCTGGACCTACATACTTTTAGGGAAGAGCAAGAACAAGAAAAAAAAGAAAAAGATATAGTCTGCAATTCACTGAAAAGAGGGAATTGCGGATTTGGCAAAAGATGCTACTACAAGCATCTAAAGATATGCCATGATTATGAAATATATGGGAAATGTGCGTATTTAGACGGATATGGAGACAAATGCAGAGATCTCCATCCAAAAATAAGCAAAAATCTGAAAGAAGGAAAACGATGCAAATTCAACACAAATTGTCGATATATGCATCCTGCAACCATTAATAAAAGTCAGAAAACTCAGCAAACAGAAAAGAAAAATGAAGCAAAAATGAAACAAAAAAAGAGACAAAAAAAAACAAGCCCAGTATATACCGCACTATGCACAAAAGGCTCCAAGATATGATGCCTTTCAACCCAAATATGCACAATTAGAGCCCAACTACAAAGAATGCATCTATAATGCCAGGGGTTGGTGCAGATATGGGGATAATTGCAGGTATACACACACAAATAAATATGAAGACGAAAGAACAAATATAATAGAAAAGTTGGATTTTTTAAATGCAGAATTCTTGGAAATGAAGAAAAGAACATCATATCAGAACAGGAAGGAAGCATTGTAGAATCCATATTATTATCAATATTAAATAATGGGGATGAAACACAAACCATAATAGTGATGAATACACAGGGTTTAGTCACAAATGACTCTAAAAGGAAAATAGAGTTCTTAGAAGAACTAACCCAAATTCAAAAAAATAGATATATTGAATATAAGTGAAACATGGTATTCCCAAGAGACTGGCAGTGATGACCAGATAAAGGGTTTCCAAACATATAGATCAGACAGAACAAATAGGAATCAAGGGGAAACCACAATATATGGAAGAGACGTAAATCAAGGAAAAGTCTGTGAAAAATACAGCAAAACAGAATGTGAATTGATTGCGGTAGAATTTGAATATGAAAAACTAGTGAATATTGTAGTATACAGACCCCCAAATACAAAGGAGTTTGACATAATAATAGAAAAAATAGATGTACGTAGAAACCATAAAGACTGGAATATACTCCTATCCGGAGATTTTAACTTTCCTTTCGTGGATTGGAAAGAACGGATAGAAGAAAGTGGTTGCATATAACGGATTTTGAGCAAAGTGAAAAATCTGTTTTTGGGTGAGAGTGCCATGTCGTCCTGATGGAAGGGTTCCTTTAGGTAGCCTTCTAAGGGATATTTGCTACAGTGATACTCCCAGAGAATTAAACCCAAGGTCTCCAGGATTCTAACTCCTGGCGCGAGTATCCAGTAAAGGATATTGCATAATATTAGGGGACGTATTCTAGATACGACATATGGCAATCTTCACCCCAAATAGATTTAACTCTTTGATGTAAGGGGGAAGAGTGGCAAAAGAATGGGGTCCTGTTCTAGGTACCCGGTGGACCTCCTTCCCTACTACTACCGCGACGCCATTCCTTTTCTTGTCATCAAGCAGAAATGGCCGCAGATAAAATAATTTTTGGAGGGGTCAGCAAAAGGGTGGATCCATCAGGACGACATGGCACTCTCACCCAAAAATAGATTTTTCACTTTGTTCAAAATCCGTTTTTTGGCCTCAGGCCATGTCGTCCTGATGGGAGCATACTAGAGAATTGTCTTGAAATTACTATTAGCTGTGGGTTTGTGTATGTGCCTTCCACCTTGAATAAGTTTTCTTATCTGGTCTAATAGACCTGTATATGAAATTCCAGAGATCTGTCATTTCCACTAAACCTGGGGCTGGTTTAGTGCTTCCTGCCCCCAGCAGGGAAGATGTCGATATGGACAATAAGGATTCAAAGTTTGTATTTCCGTTGGAACAAAAGGGAAAACTTTGGAGCTTACCTTTTTTACTAACCATGAGAGAATGGCTTGCATTCCGCTAGGGTTGGGCAGGGTTTTCCCTCATCAACTGCCTTGACGGCAAAGTCTAGTGCTTTCTCCGTGAAGGGGAAAGAGATGGAGGAAGGGGCAAGAAAGGTGGGGTGTTTCTTGCTCAGTGCTGAGACTTTGGAGTTGGTGTACCCGGTTCCCTTCAAGGCTTTCAGGAGGATGGCTTGCACCTTGTCATGTTAAAAAACAATGACCTCTTTGGGTACCGTTTCCTCTCGGGCTGCATTTTCATCCCGCAGTCTCACGTAGCACTCTGGGTAGGCCGAAAAGTTAGGTCAGAACTCAAAGTCTTCAATCAGCCTGTCCCCCAACTTCTCAGAGACGAACAGTTTCCCATTCATCATAGGCATATGCTCTGCATATCTCCAGGGATTAGTTTCGGAGCAGTGAGGGAGATCCGACGCTCTAAGAGGCTTCTTAGCAGTGCCCTTGGTGGATCTGGGGTGGTCCATCCTCTCCTGTAACAGTTTCTGCTGCTGCTTGAGCGATTCCCTCATCGTGTCTTGTTCCCTTTGGAACAATTCCATTATCCGTTGAATAGATGTTAAAATCTCTTCATTTTTGTTGACCTGGGCAACTGGTTGTAGAGTTGGGGCCGAGGATGTTGACGGCATAGGTTGGTATCCCGTCATGGCGAACTGAGGGTCTTCTGTTGCCATTAATACGGATCCTTTTTCCTCCGCTTGTGGAGGGTCCACGTTTTCTTCAGGGCCACCTTGCAGTAGGTCCTGTTCAGTGTTGGTGGACACTTCTGACATCCTCTCTTGGTGGATGTCCATGCCTTCTAGCGCCTTATTGATGTCCAAGTCGATCTTCAGTTGTATGAAGTGGGGCCGGACCTGTTCCTGAGGCCCCACCGCACTCGGCAGAGCCTTGGGGAACAATAGGCACCTTGGGGAGTCATTGGGTAAGTATGGTCCTGAAGAGTTCTTCTGGAACTCTCTTTCCCATTTGCAAAGGGTCTCCCTCGCTGTATCCCTAGTTTCTATGGTGACTAGGGGGGCTTCTCTGAAGCCGTTGGTCAGCAGGGTTAAGCAGGTGCAACCCTTTGGGTCCCAAAACCTCAGGACTCCTGACACGATGCAGCAGGGGGCATGAGTCCTGCACTTCGTGTGACCACAATAGTCTTTCTCTTTGTGGATGCAGAACAATGCTGCGCACTTCTCCATCGGCTCCTCCTGTAAGGGAAAAGGGCCAAATGAGTATTCATGTTTTTTGTATCAGTGATATAAAAACATACAGTTTTAATAGCAATAGTAATCACTATTGTTTATAGTAGCTTAGGATAGTAAGATTGAAAAGAAGTAGAAAAGACACATATTTGTATTTCCTCTCCCAGGCCATTGCTGAGACCTCCGTCAGTATTAATATTCAGTTTCCCTGATAGGGAGAATACAAGGTAGAAAAACTCTAGGAACTAGAATTAGAGTTAGTAAATGTCTTATACTAACATTATCCACCTGTAGTATATATTAATACCGATCGGGTATTTTAAGTCCCTGATGATCGAGGAAAACCATCTGGGTGTTGAGGGAGTATTCAACCTCAACAGAATATCAAGTCCCTGATGATCGAGGAAAACCATCTGGGTGTTGAGGGAGTATTCAACCTCAACAGGATATCGTGGTCCCAACAATTGTCTGCGATAGGAAACACAGAGTATGTTAGAAAACATGTGTCCTACTGTATAGATGTATACAGTAGTTTTGCCGGCGGCATTGCCGGTGTTAGGCCACTACCTGGTGGTACTAACTGATAGAGAGGGAAGAAGGTTAAGGAAGGAGAGTTTCCTATTATTATGAGTAAACATAACAGTTGGAAGTGTAGGACTATCAGACCGCCTACTGTCTCCTTGCCAGAGTGAGAGTTCCAATGAAAGGGGAAAGAATCTATCAGATTCTGGCTTCCACCCATCCACGAAAGGCCTGTCGTTGGCAATGAAGTCGGCGGCAATGAATGTGGATGGTAGCTCAAAGGAGAGCTGAGGACTGTCCAAAGTATGTTAGGTTTCCCACTGGCAGCCGTCTCAATCTCCCCCCCCCCCAATATTATTCACTTCCTGTAAAGGAAGGGAGTAAGGGGGAAGGTGGCAGAGACGGCTGAAATAATTTCTACCGGCAGGGTACCAGCCGGTAACACAGTCACCCTAGCAAGCCGGGATGACTGTCAGGATATCGGTGAAAGAATCTTGTGACAGCATGACGTAACTAAAGGACAGAGGGGGAAGGGTTGAGAGTCTTATAGTTCATTGATATCAGAGGTGGCGACAGGTATGCCGCCTTGATATCAGAGGTGGCGACAGGTATGCCGCCTTCCTCAAACAATGAACTGAGGAAGCATGGCATCCTGTGCTGACGACATTGTCGACGGTAAGACAAGGGCTCCCAGATTTAGTCACTATCTAAATCAAGGCCGAAGGCAGAATGAACTTTGTTCTACTCGACGGCGATGAAGAGAGACTGTGGCTGCCGCATATAACAGCGTCAAAATTTGGGAAGGGAGGAAGGGTTTAGTCTCTTCTCTCTGAGAGAGAATGAATATCGTAACTTATCTATAGATTCTAGAGAATGTAAACTCTTACGAATCAAGAAGGATCGATAGGTGAGGCTAAACATGGGGAATTACTTTATTAACGTATATATGAGCAAGAGTAGCCTAGCTCTGGTAGGAGCCCCAGCCAAGGTAGTTGGTACCACCGGGGTTGCTGCCGCATACGATAAGTAAAGCCGCATAATAGGAAGAGGAATAATTTTCATGTATGCAATATTACAGCTTGTATAATTTGCCTAACTAGCTAACATTATAGCTTAATACCGGGAAGTGTCGCCCTACTGACTAAATAAAATGCGATTGTAACGGGCGACTGCAGTCGTAAAATGGCTGCCTCCCGTCTGAGCAACGCTCACTCAAACACACTTAAGTGATTTAAATTTAACAGTGAAAAGGGAGACTAACATTATACTCAGGAAAGAATTAACTCTCAACTTTCCAGAAGATGAAGATGCTGGACATTGCATGATGATAATTCCAAAAACTAGTAACAAAACACCGGGCTAACGGGGAGCACAACACTCTTAGCAGGCTACTAGAAAAGGAATGGCGTAGCGGTAGTAGTAGGGAAGGAGGTCCACCGGGTACCTAGAACGGCACCCCCTTCTTTTGCCACTCTAACCCCCTTACATGAAAGAGTTAAATCTATTCGGGGTGAAGATTGCCATGTGTCGTATCTAGAATACGTCCCCTGGTATTATGCGATATCCTTTATTGGATACTCGCACCATGAGTTAGAATCCTGGAGACCTTTAGTTTAATTCTCTGGGAGTATCACTGTCATAAATATCCCTTAGAAGGCTACCTAAAGGAACCCTTCCATCAGGACGACATGGCCTGTGCCCAAATATACATATAAAGAAGAGAGTAATAGTAGCGCCGAAAATAAGAGGCAATTTGAAAAGCTTCAAGATATGCTATTAGAACATATGCAACAAATGAACCACATTCCAACAAGAAGAACAATGTCCTAGATTTAGTATTTGTCAATGAGGTGTATTATGTTAAAGAAATAATAGTGCATAACACGGGAATTTCAGACCACAATGTCATAGTCCATTCCAAAGCAAGTGAATACAGAGATAAACAAACCACAAAACGATGGGAAGGATATGGAAAATATAATATTTATAGTAAGAATATAAAATGGTCAGAATTAATGAAGAATTGAACAAAGATTGGAAAAATGTATTCGTAAGTGATAATATACAGTTAAATACGGATATACTGTACAAAATACTGGAGAAAATTGTTGAAAAATATGTACCAGAAAAAAAACAATAAACATCAGACCAGCATAACAAGAGACAGAAGGATCTTATTTCAGAAAATTAGAAAGTGGAAGAAAAATCTTGCAAAAGAAAAAAATGTATGGAAAATGATGGAAATAAAAAGTAAGATAGAAAATGCAGAACAAAAGATTATACAATCGAAATAAAATGAAAAAAGGGACTTAGAAGAAAGGACACTTCAAAATATCAAAAACAAAAAAAAACATCAAAGTACTTTACTCCTATGCAAAAATGATGAATAAAGGGAGACTAGAAATAGGCCCTCTAAGAATTGAAGGACGGTTAACGAATAGAAAAAAAGGAAATATGCAACATATTAGCAGAAAAATATAAGAGTGAGTTCACGCCAAGAATTGCGAATGAGAATAATGAAACAGAAATGAGAGAAGAAAATGTTGAATATCTAACGGATACAGATATTAATGAAGCAGATATTGTGCAGGCTATAAGCGAAATTAAAAATGGATCGGCGGCGGGATCAGATGGAGTTCCAGCGATTTTGTTAAAAAAACTGCACACGCTATCGCAAAGCCACTTGCAAAACTGCTAAGACAAAGTGTAGCTATGAGCGAGATATATGTTAAACATAAATTAGCTTATATAACCCCTATTTTCAAAAGTGGATCAAGACTAGAGGCATGCAATTATAGACCTGTTAGTCTAACATCACATATTATGAAAGTGTATGAAAGGGTAATAAAAAAGAAAATAATGAATCATTTGGTTGAAAATAATTTATTTAATATAGATCAACACAGTTTTGTGCCCAGAAAAAGTACACAAACCCAACTGATAGCACACTATGAAAAAATATACAAAAATATGATAAATGAAAAAGACACAGATGTGATCTATTTGGATTTTGCAAAAGCCTTTGACAAGGTAGGCCATAATATATTAGAGAAAAACAAAGCATAATATTGTGGGAAAGATAGGAAAATGGGTAAAAGAATTTCTGCAAAACAGAAAAGATAGTGGTTGCAAATGACGAGAAATCAGATGAAGATCAGGTGATACCTGATGTGCCACAGGGTACGGTATTAGCAGCACTGCTGTTTGTTATTATGATCTCAGACATAGACTGTAATGTTAAAGACTCTGTAGTGAAAAGTTTCGCCGATGACACAAGAATAAGTAGGGATATTACTTGTGATGAAGATAGGAACTCATTACAAAGAGATCTAAACTAAATATATGAATGGGCAGAGATAAATAGGATGGTATTTAACTCCGGTAAATTTGAATCAATAAACTATGGAAACAGAGAAGGAATGGTATATGCATACAGGGGACCTAATAACGAGACAATCACAAATAAGGAAGCAATTAAAGACCTTGGTGCAATGTTAAACAGGAGTATGCTATGCCACGACCAAATAGCAACACTGTTGGCTAAATGTAAAGCAAAAATGGGAATTCTATTCAGACACTTTAACACAAGAAAAGCTGAACACATGATTATGCTTTACAAAACTTATGTACGTAGTACACTCGAGTACTGCAATGTGATATGGTACCCACACTACCAAAAGGATATTGCACAAATAGAGAGTGTACAAAGGTCCTTTACTGCTAGAATAGAAGAAGTTAAGGACCTTGACAACTGGGGAAGACTGCAATTTTTAAAACTGTACAGTCTAGAAAGGAGAAGAGATCGCTACATGATAATACAAGCATGGAAGCAAATCGAAGGAATTACTGAAAATATCATGGAACTAAAAATATCAGAAAGAGCAAGCCAAGGTAGATTAATAGTGCCCAAAACTATACCAGGAAAACTAAGGAAGGTGCACAGGACATTAATCCACTACGCACCAGCATCGATAATGCAGCGACTATTTAATGTGCTGCCAGATCATCTAAGAAACATATCAGGAGTGAGTGTAGATGTGTTTAAGGATAAGCTCGATAAATACCTAAGATGCATCCCAGACCATCCAAGACTGGAAGATGCAAAATACACCGGGAGATGCATTAGCAACTCTCTGGTGGATATACGAAGGGCCTCACACTGAGGGACCTGGGGGAACCCAAACATAGAATAAGCTGTTGTACAGATTTTGTATCAATGATTGTGATCAGTGTTTACATTCCTATTATTTGCACATGTGCCAATGCTCAAGGTGTGTTGTTGTCCTTTCGAATCTTGGTTGTATAAGACTGTTCAATGTTTACAAAGTATTTAAAGTTAATTCCACTCGCCGTTCACCTTATTGGCAGCAGTATCAATTACCCAACTATGCCGCATTTAAATAGATAAACAAACAGACATCATCAGAAGAGTGAATTGATAAAAAATTTTCTGTCAGTCTACACAACAGTGAAATTGATAATTCATCCTGGCTTACAGCAAAGCTCTCAAACAGTGGTCCTTAACGAATAATGAGATCATTTCCAGCTTTGAGGCATGGGAGAGTAATATTCTTTATGTTCTTGGTGTAAACCAATAATTTGAGCCCTACCTCAAAGATAATGAAAGATGGGGAAAAAAGACAAAATCAAATCCTAATTGCAGATTTGCTAACATCTAATCTGGTTTATCTGCCACTCAACAGGTAAAGAAACTTGAACTTATGCTAGGCCAGATAGCTAATTACGCTACAGTGATCTCTAAAAATACAATTTTGAAGAGCAACACTTCACTCAATGACATTTGGCAAACAATTCATTTGCATTGTAACATACAAATCTCAGGGTCAAGGTTTTTGGAATTCCTAGACATAAAACTGGGAGATGGTGAGAGATACGAATCATTGTTTCAGCGTCTTACATCCTTCGTTGAAGACAACCTGCTACGAGTCGATAGTGCATTGGGACATCATGGGGAAATACCAAAAGAAGATGAGGAAATGAGCCTGTCACTTGAAAACATTACAGTGCTACTGTGGCTATATCAGATTGCTTCTAGCCTTCCCAAAGAAGTTCAACAAAGGTATGCCACAGAATTGAGAGACAGAACCCTTGTATCAATCAAGCCTGAGATTGCTCAAGCTATTGATTTGATGATGGACAAGATCTGGAGCAGAGATAATGAGTCATGTATAATGTACACTAAACTAACAAAGTCTTTCCCCAGCACTGTCCCAGTGCAGACTCCTCCCCGAAGATGACAAGAAATACTTTTGCAAATCTAACCCTCATACCAGGCAAATAACAGTGAATGTGCCATTAGACACCAGTGCAGAGGCAGACATGATAAAAGCAACTGTAGCCAAATCTTTGGGTGCTCACGTGAAGAAAACAACTCGGATGGCTCTCCAGGCTGATGGCATAACCCCTCTTGAAGTTATCAGAAAGATAACATTCCTTGACACAAATGACCCTGCCACATGTACTGGAAACTTTGGTAATTGCAGACCTAAATGTAAATGTTTTAGCTGGTACTCCGTTCATCAATGCGAATGATATAGGTGTGCACCCAACAAAATGCCTGATTAAAACACACAATTAGGAACCCACTTTCTCCACGAAGAAAACTACACAGCATCTTACTATTAGAAGGGTATTGGGTTATACAGTACAGGTACCACCCCGAATCAATACTATTTGGCCTGGAGAATTTATTGAAGTACAGGTTTCCCCTGCATTAGCAGATAACGAAGTTTTAGCCTTAGAACTAAGGACAGAACCAAAAGATACTACAAATTTGCCTCTTCCCTCTATTGTAGATGTCATCAATGGAAAGATTTGGTTACCAAACCTCTTGCAAGAACCCAGACTTTACAAAAGCAGGAACACATCTGTTGAGCTGTACATGTACCGGCTCCAGAAGTCACCAATTCTGATTACACCTACGATAACACAGTGGTTGTTAGAGCTTCATCCACATTGGTGAAAAAGTCCATACCTTATCCTGATAACATTTGCCCTGATGATGTAAAGCAGTCATTCACTACAGTTCTCGGGAAGTATAGCTCTGTCTTCGATCCTCTAGCCACAAAATACAACCATACTGCTGAACATTTTGAACCAGTAGTCAACATGGGCATCGTTCTGCCTCTACAATGTAAAGGAAGAGTGCCACAGTACTCCAGAGATAAGTTAGTTGAACTGCAAGACTCATTCAACAGACTGCAGGAACAATGAATTTTCTGCAGACCTGGGGAAACAAGAATTATCACAGAATATTTAAACCCATCATTCCTCGCCAAAAAGCAAGGTGGCTTCCGACTTGTCACACCATTTGCTGTAGTGGAAAGATTTTACAAGCCATTACCTTCAGTAATGCCATATGTGGAAAACCCTCCAATCTATAGCTCGGAAGAATATAGTAGTAACCGACCTCACTAGTGCCTTTCACCAGACCCCCTCTCCAAAGCATCAGTGAAGAACATTAGGGAAAATTCTGCAAGAAGGTGTCATTGCAAAGTTAGCAGAGGAATTATAGTGATGTGGAAATACAGTACTCCATTACAATTATTCTATAACTGGGAACATGTCCTGCAAGCCCTGGACAAATGCAACTTAAAACTTTCAGCGCACAAAACTGTCATCTGCCCCTGTCAACTACATTTTGGGCTGGATATGGCAACAGGGCACTATCCATGCAAGTCCCCATAGAATTTCCTCGCTCTTCCTGGCAAAACCTCCAACCACAGTGAAGGGATTCCACTTTTACATTGGTGCCTACAAAGTACTAGGCTGTGTACTCCCTAGTTGCAGTACCTTTATTGGGCCCCTTGATGATGCACTTGTGGGATTAACCTTGAATAGCAAGTTGATATGGTTTGATGATTTTTTATCAGCATTTAGAAAATCAAAAGGATGTAATTGAAAACCACAAGTCTAATACTCTCCCTCACCCAGATGACCAATTTTTTATTGTCACTAATGGATCGGTCTAACAGTGTGACATAGGTAGCATGATATATGTGTCTCGTGGGCAAAAGATTCACCTTGCTGGGTTTTACAGTGCAAAACCAAAGAAACACCAGGTTACCTGGCTCCCCTATGAAATAGAAGCTCTGGGAATAGCAGGAGCAATTAACCATTTCAGCCCTCACATAGTCCAATCAAGACAGAACATATATCCTTACGAATAGTAAGTCATGCATGCAAGCATTCACCAAAATTTGCAGGAGTGAGTTCTCAAATCTAAGTGTAACCTCATTCCTTGCCACAGCCAGCAGATATCAGGTGCCCATCTAACACCTGAGTGAACAAGCAAATGTCCCTTTAGATTTTGCTAGCAGGAATGCACCAGAGTGCACAGACACAGCTTGCCAAATCTTCCAGTTCATCTCCACAACTGAAGATTCAGTAGTTCATAAGATCAAAGTTAAGGATGTTGAGTCTGGTCGAGTATCATTACTCTATTTCAGTTACTCATGAAAGTCCATTCACCCAGATTGTTCAGATTTATGCACTTATCTTTCTAAGATGACAAAAGTACACAATGTGAAACGGTACCTCCAAGTGGCCATGATCTCCAGGAATGATTTATTGGCTGTAAAGAAAGCAAAGCCTCTGTCTCCAGTCAGACTCTTAACCATTGTTCCTAGATTCATACTGCATGGTCTGCTGACAGCTTTACACATCAAACTAGACCATTCATCAAAGCATCACCTTAAGCTAGTGTTTCACTGCTAGTTTTACACACTCAACACAGGCGACTTAGATTCCACCATCACTAAGAAATGTTATACCTGCTCATCATTGAAGAGAATCCCAAGGATTTGATCGCACAATCCTCTGAAGACCCTCCTGAGACCATAGGTACATCATTTGCTGCTGATGTTCGCAGAAGAAATAGGCAGTTCATCTTTTTACTTAGATAAACGTTGACCTCATACACTGTTACCCGCATGTCGCATAATGAGACCCTTCGTGATGCCCTCGAGCACTTGCTTGGAATTATGTTCTATCGACGGGCCAATGCTGGGATTCGAGTAGATTTGGCTTCAGGGTTTGTCGCCTTAAGAAATGACTTTGTTGTCTAAGTACCATATTTCACTAGGATATGGCAGGGTCAAAAGTCCAAATAAAAAGCCTGTTGCAGAGAGAACAATGCAGGAACTGAAAGAAGAATTATTGATGGCTATTCCAGAACAACTAACTATCTTTAGACTTGTCATTGACATCACTACTGCTCGGTTAAACTCGAGGATTAGAGAACAAGAGACCAACCTCCCATTTCCAGTAGCAAATCATCTCGAGATTAAAGCTCAACAGGAACAGCCAACAGTAATCACCCATACAGTGAAAGGAGCAAGTCATCCACAGCTGTCAGTCCCCTAAACCCCCATGTCTCATGTGGTGACCGGATTCATCTAAGAGATAAATCCAAACACAGGCCAGGAGACAGATATATTGTCTCTGCCATTGATGGCGACTAGTGTTTTATCAAGAAGTTTGTAGGATCAAAATTATGTGCAAATTCATGCAAAGTCAAAACATCTCAATGCAAGCCAATATCTCCCCACAACTTTACAATCCAAAGAAGACATGTTTGTTATACAATTGAACAAAAAGATAGAAGTTCGTTGTTCACATGTGCCAGATCCCTTTACAAGGAAGGTAGATGAACTGTTACACGACTGGTCAAGTCTTCATTTTTATGCATTCCACTCTTTGCCATGATTTTACAGGTTATAAACAATTTCACGATCTCTGCAAACAGCAGGATGAGCTACTATCCCTATTCTGGCTATAAAGGGAATGGTTCACTAATCAGTGGCCTCTGCTGTTGCAGTATCTGAGAAGAATGCTGCACAAAACCAATCTGCCCAGACAATCAATTTCAAAGGTCATTCATCGAAAACCATCCATGATACATGTAACCACATGAAGACTGTCCACCGTATTCTCAGAAACAAAGGGTTTTTGCAACCATCTTAACTGTCTATTATAGGTTCTAAATGATAGTCTAAAAATAATCTGTATCAATGACAATGAAATGTTTAGAGATTAGTGCAAATCTAGGAATGTATCAATGACTAGAACTAGCTTGGGTGATAATGTTAAATTTCTACAGTTAATTTTTTTTTATGAAAATAAACTTTCAATATCAGCCATCAAGGGATAAAAATCTAGTCTTAGTTCTGTGTTCAAGGATCTGGGATTTGATCTGTCCATTTCAGGTATTATAGCAGATGTGTTGTAGGTCTTTTAGTATTGAAGGGCATCCAGTAGTCAGGTCTATTTATTGGAATTTGGATGTGCTTTTACAGCATTTGAAAAGCTTAACTTTTGAACCTTTGGAAAATATTTTGTATGAAGATCTCACAGCTAAGACATTTATCCTATTGGAATTGGCTTCAGCTAAATGTATATATAAGTGGACTACAAGCTCTATCTTTTAAGGTAGGCTTTTGGGGAACATAAGATTATTTTGTCCTTTTCGACTTCCTTCAAAGCAAATAAATTTCGTCAGAAAATAGTTTCTTTGTCTGGTCAAAGCTTTACAGTATTATTTGGAAAGTACTAGGGACATCAGAAGTAGTGTCCAGAATTTGTTTTGTTGGATTGGGGTCCCAAAATTCAATATCATTATTAGTTAGATTTTTGGTCACAGAAGCTTACAAATACTGTACAGTAATTGAATCCAAATCTAATAAAAGTCTTGAAGGTTACGGTCTTTGATATTTGAAATGTAATTAAATCCATTAATTTTTGTGGAAATCTTTTTCTGGAAAGAGCTTTAGCAACAGCTCAGTGGCATAACGAGTTGGTTATCGCTAAACATTATCTTGAAAAATCTTGGTTTTCTGATTCAGATTGGTGGGTTCTTGGCCGTATAGTGGCTACAGGGTATGTGGTCTAATTAATTTTGAGTTCAGTTGATTCGTTATTCTCATATTTCTAAAGAAATTGTTCGTTGTTCTATGATGTAGTGATTATTTGAACAGCTAATAAAGCATATAATTTAGAGACAATCTGGAGTTCCGTATTTCAAACTGTATTTTGAAATATTTTGTTACACATAAATTTAACTGTTATCATTAATATTATTATTCATATTTATTGATAACGATAATAGTATTGATAACAACATTGATGATAATATTAATTATAATAATATTTATGCTAACATGCTAACATGCTGAAGTGGAAAGATTTTACAAGCCATTACCTTCAGTAATGCCATATGTGGAAAACACCCTCCAATCTATAGAGTTTGAAATATGTGGCTCCTATCTCTCCTTCACTGGCGTCCCACCTGGAGTCAGCAATATGAACTTGATGGGAAGTTCATAGAAATGAATAGAATTTTAATGCCTGTAATAAAATGATTGTCTATATTCCCTTGATGTTCATACACATACCCTCCCTCCTTCCAACTGGCGTGGTATTAAGAGGATTGGGAATAGTTCTGACTTCGAGACTGAAATAGCAGACTCTGCAGCATCACCGCTTCACTTCTTACTAATATTGCTAGAGTGTCTCATTACTGTACTCGAAGCATATGTGAATTTAAAGAAAAAAAATGGTTAAATGTCGGTAAACCAAGTTTCTAGAGAAGAAGCAATAATCATAAACATCAAAATTATTATTGATTGTTTTATAATTGAATTTTTATAATGCTGTAAAAATTGTTTCTAAATAATTATGAGCATATTTAGCTGCAGTTCGTTTAGTCAATAGTTATTCATAAAAATCCTTGCTGTATCATTTTATTTTATTTTACTGCTGAAAAGTATTGGAGTTTGCTCTCTTGGAATTAGTCATGTTCATTTTAAACAGAAAGTAACCTCTCAACAGATCGTTCTCTTGATTTATATTTTTATGGGCTAAATTATGGGAGAATGAGTTGATTTATAGTATATTTTTTGAATGCTTGAGATGATGTGAATGGGAATTATCATACATTTGATTGTGAAGACTATAAAGTCTTTCTCATGTAGAAGTGTAAATTGTTAAAGTCTTTCTCATGTAGAAGTGTAAATTGTTAAAGTCTTTCTCATGTAGAAGTGTAAATTGTTTAGACTCGGTGTTTTAAATAGTGTTTTTCGTTATATTTCATAATTAGGAAAACATTTATGATGGACCGTAAAAATTTGTCAGTTAAGTATAACAATTATTTCAATACTTACATGTTTTAAGACTTGATTATTCACAAATACATTACATAAAAATTATTTGACATTCTTTTACAGGTTTCGAACTATCTGGTAGCCACAGTGATTTACCAGCATCAATAGAGGCTCTTGGATCCACTGAAAAAATTAATGTAGCAGAAATTGACCCTGAAACAGTGCGTCATGAATTAAGAGCTCTTATGACACAGATGAATCAAGTGGAGTTAGAGAGGGTAAGTATGGAGCTTCAAAACATGTTAGAATTTGATATCTGGACCATAGCCACATGAATTATGTACCCTAATATAAAGAGATAATCTTTTGAGATGTCATGTACAGTAATCACTCACCTTATTACAGTTAACCTATTGCCCCCGCTGTCCATCGCAGATTTATAAATACATTATGCAAAGTATCTAAATCTTAACGGTATATTGGACTACATTTCATATTGAGGGTTTCCGAGGGCCAATATGTTTTATATTTTTTTTGGCTTTTCATTTTTTTTAGTAATAGGCATTTTAGGCCTAAAAATAATAGACTGAAGTAATAAATAAGAGTAAAAAACTTTGGTTCAGTAATAAGAAAGCAATGTGCACAGACCACAGGATTTTATTATTATCTGGCCATCACTCTGTCCTTTGTGAAGAGCAGTTCAGTATTTAGTTTGTTTCCTCAAATGAAGGCGTAAAGCACAAGTAAAACTTGAGAGGTTTCAATCAGTATAATTTGAATATTGATTTTTTATCTCTTGTCTTTCGGTAGCCTTTTAATTTTGGGATAGATCAAAATTATCTCAGTAGATAAGTCTTGGGATGACATATGGAGAATAAAAGGGATTTTGACGTAGGAAAAATCTATTTTTGCCTGAGATAGCCATGACGTCCTGATGGAAGTTCCCTTCGGCTGCTTCCTACTGTATAATATTTATGCGAGTGATATTACAAGAGAATTACCGCCAGGTATCATGGGATTCCAACCCCCGGAACGACTATCCGTAGATATCGTGTATAATCAGGGACGTATCCTAAGATAACCATAGATATCTGTACGCACAATAGACTTTACCCAGTCTAATCCACTTAGGGGAAGGATAAGTGAGGAGCCGTTACATATCCTCTCACCTTTCGGTAGTCAGGGTTTTAATTCATGTCTCTATAGTTACTCACACAGTAGGTGGATTAGATTATGATTATTTTCTTATTGCTCATGTCAGATAATTGATAACATATACATTTTGTAGAATTTCTAAGTTATAACTTACAGCAATAAATTATTTATGTACTTGTAGAGAATTCTAACCACCATAATTGCATGCAAGATAGTTTTAGGGAGAAAATCAAACAGGTTGGGATTATATACTATTATGGATTATGTATTTTTCTTAGTTTAATGACAAGCAATGGTATTTTTAGTTTTTTTTATTAATATTAAGGCTCAGCATCAAAAAATTAATGTTTTGATTGTATGATCTTTGGTAATTTTCAGGATGATGCCATAGCTCATGTTTCCAGTCTTGAACGACAATTGTCAGATCTCCAAGAAGTTCACCAGAAATCAGAAGCACGGCTGAGAGATGTAACTCGAGCTTTGTCAGAGTTGGAAGAGAAGAAACGTTACAGTGATGACAAGCTCAATAAGGCAGTGTCACATGCTAGCCAGCAGGTAAAAAAGAAAATTTGGGTTGAATAATAAGCACAAATAAGTATATAGTAGAATACTAGAGGGGAACATGTTCTTAGCAAGAGAAACTTTAAAATTTTATTATTCAACTAGTATGGCCTCTGGATTAGGATAATTGCCTTATTTTCCAAAATAAGCTATGGGATATAGCTACTGGTATGTCTGATCTTTATTCGGTTAAAGCAAAATTAGCTATAGCAAATGAATTTGGAATAGTATGGAGGGATGTAAGAAAGTGAGGTAGTGAAGGTGGAAGAGTTGAAAAAACCAGAGGCAAAATGTGGATATAAAAAGAAGATTAGAAGTGGCATATGACAGAGTGAAAGAGAGAAACTTGCGATTTGAGGAGTGAAAGTTAGTAAAAGAAAATTTTGTTAGGCATGCAAGTGATATATCTGGTAAGAGGTTTGTTGGAGGTAGTATGAGGAAGGGTTGTGGGTGGTGGAAGTAGTGAAAGTGAAAGTGGAAGAGAAAAATAAGGAATTTCAAGAATGGCTGCAGAGTAACAGTATTGAGATGTATGAAATATATAAAGAGAAATATGTGGAAGTAAAACGGAAGGTGGTTAAGGCAAAGGGGGTGGCTGACTGGAGATGGGGTTTGGGATTGTTTATTCTATATGAAAAACATAAAAAGTTTTGGAAAGAAGTGAAGAGAGTAAGGAAGGGTAGATCGAGGAGTGAAGATACATTGAAACAGGATAATGGAAGGTTGTTGAATGTAGATGAAGCTAGGAAAAGGTAGGCTGACTATTTTGAAAGGTTGCTGAATGTTGAGGATGATGTGGAGACAGATATGATATTTATTCAAAAATATCTATTACTGAGTTCTATTGGGGGTCAAATGTCAAATTACCAAGAATTGTTAATATTTCTCGTACTTTGTACGATACAGATATATATATATATATATATATATATATATATATATATATATATATATATATATACATATATATATATATATATATATATATATATATATATACATATATATATATATATATATATATATATATATACATACACACATTTATTCATACTATATATATACATGTATATGTATCATCATCATCTGTTCCTACGCCTATTGACGCAAATGGCCTCGGTTAGATTTCGCCAGTCGTCCCTGTCTTGAGCTTGTGTAGTGCTATAGCCTCTGTACCATGGTCTTCTACTGTGTTGGATTAGAGGTCTCCTGATTGAGGTCACACTCGGGCACGCCGTCTTATCTTATTTTTCCTCCTCCTGTTTTTCATAAAGTTATATATATATATATATATATATATATATATATATATATCTATATATATATATATATATATATATATATATATATATATATATGTCTATGCATATATATGTATGTATATATGTATGTATATATGCATTTTATATGCATACTTACATGTATGTGTATATATACCTATATATATATATATATATATATATATATATATATATATATATATATATATATATATATATTATATATACACATGTATATATATATGTATATATATATACGTATAAATGTATATATGTTTATTTATGTGTATATTAATCCCTCAGCTGTTGCAGGTGTTCTATCCAGCCCTACCCCCAAAAGAATAGCTGGAAAAAGTAGATTCACGAATCTGCAGTATTTTATTTTTAATTTTTTTAATTTTTCCTGTTTGTTTATTTTCTTTATAGATTTAATCATATATAAACCCTCCTAATACTCTTATAACCCATTTACACACTCTTAAAATACGTTTAAGCTAAAACTTAATTCTACTGTAGACACACCTTTATATATATGTAAGTTAAATAACGTACGTACTGTATCTTATAATAAAACATGTCAATACTCATATATTAGTACCATATTATGAAATATAAATCTATGGAATATTCCATGATTTACGTTTATAAGATGATCAAGAATGCCTTCTACGCTTTCCAAAGCAGATGATTAAGGCAAACTTCCAAAGGATTATTTTATCTCGTGCTAAAAGAGATTATTATTACTTGAACTATCTCTTATTCTACAATATAAAGATTTGTAATTTCTATCAAAAATAATTTTCTCATATTTTATTTAAGATCAATTTTAATGGCCCATCTATTTTTAATGTTACAGTCTTCATCTTTGCAGTGCTTTATTACAAAGACTTTTTCTTCCAATTCTTTAAGAAGTTTTAGTGCAATTTTGTTTACCTTTTCATAAACCATAAAAGGTATGATATAATATCATATTCTACTTATCATCATTTGTAACAACTACGATAATTATTTACTATTGGACGAAAGGTGAAATGTAAGAAAAACTGGTGGTGTTATCCAAAATGGTTGTTCATAACAAAACAGCTTTTTTTTTGTTTGATTGGTAATCACTGTATACATCACTAATGAAACTTATATCACTCTCTTTTGTTGTTTTTTTATATATTGAACCAGAGATTGAGATAAGAGGTAGAGGAAAAGAGGATGGTTTATTATAATTTGCTCTCATAAAAAGGAGCTCACTTTGTACAAGAGATACATGATAGAATACTTTTTATGGGTAAAAATACAAGGTCTTTCAACGCATGAGATCACAAGTTTTATGAGTATATATGATATTACTGTAATTATCTTTATTAATTTCCAGGCCCTTCCATGTACTTAATGAGTGATAAATGAACCACGGTATAAGAGGGATTACAATGTGTATATATACATACATATATATATATATATATATATATATATATATATATATATATATATATATATATATATATATATATATATATATATATATACTGTATATTTTGTATATGTTTACCAATAAACATGAACACAGTATAAAGTCTCAATTTTAATCTAGCCTGCAGAGTAATAAATGTTTTAATATAAATGTGATGAATTCGTTACTTGTGTTTTTGGATACATATGTAGTTAAAAAGACTAGACAATTTATTGATAATTATTGTAGCAGACAATAGTAAAGTCGGATAGCATCGTTAGACACACAACCCGGTTCTTGGTAATGGGTCTCAAAATCCACTGTATTTTACCATATTAGAGAAGTAAATGCATTAATGTGCCGTGGTTGGATTTAGCTAAATATTTACTTTCATGTTTTAGTGTTTAGTGAAATTGAAGAGAGATGTTATTTGTTTTTTTTATTAGATATGTAATGTATATTAATTGAATTAATTCTTAATTTTATTGTTGATAATGTTTTACAGGATGAAGCTTTGCGTCGAAAGGAAAGTGAAATCCGTTCCTTGAATGAGGAGCTTAGTAATACAAGGCGAAGAGTGACCGACCTTGAGCATGAGAAGGCAACTCTTGATGTGAGTGATTTTAAATGTGTTTAATTTCTAATTTATTCTTGTTAGCTCATACACAATTATAGAGAAATGTGTAAGATATTGGGGTAACAAGAAGACTGATAAGATGTACAGTATATGTTTTACATCTACTCTGTTGTTTTTTTTTTATAACCAATTTCTGTTGTCTCATATCCATTGGTGTTTTCCAGTGCTTCATCTTGTATCTTTTTCAGTTTTACTATATTAGTTAGTACTTGATCATTTATGTAAAAAGACGAACTAAACAGAAAACTTAATAATAAGAATCTAACTACTATAATTAGTATGCTTTAGGATTATTTATTTGACAAAAAAAATTCCCTCTATAATTTTTGCCAAATTAGCTTCTTACGTTTTTTATGATGTTTGAATTAGTTGTAGGGATTTGGTTGGTCTTTTTGATAAATCTTATATGAATAATTTCTCAAGTCTAAGATTCACCCACTTTTGTACCTTACACCTTCTTCCTCTTTAATCTATAGAGGTTTCTTTCAG
This sequence comes from Palaemon carinicauda, assembly GCF_036898095.1. Taxonomy (NCBI): domain Eukaryota; kingdom Metazoa; phylum Arthropoda; class Malacostraca; order Decapoda; family Palaemonidae; genus Palaemon; species Palaemon carinicauda. Next base: position 39,368,777 of record NC_090732.1, on the reverse strand, counting down.
TGTTTAAAATTTCCTATGTAGTAAGTACAGACTATGTTTATCTGATTTTGCGTTAATTATGCTGTATATTACAATCCAAGTAGTGTTCCATTTATTACTGTTATTGCATGCAAACATATAGTATTATTAGATTGGAATGAATTACCTAATGGGATTTGATGGCCTTACATTGGCAGTCATGGACACTAGTTTTGCTAATATGTTCAGTCTACTGCTGGGTGTTTTATACTTTTCACTGCATCTAATTTTAAACATTATAGTTATCCAATGATAACTCTTATGGTTATTCACTAATATATTTTACTGATTTATAATTATTTTTTTCACATAACATAAGTGGTATGTAAGCCATGAGACTGATATTTTTAATAAAGGTATTTCTATGTTTATGAAACATTGCTATTTTGTGAAGCTATTTTTCATTTAAACCTTCCCTATTGCAGGACCGTGTACAAAAGCTAAAGAATGGTGTAAATCGAATTGAAATGGAGAATGCAGATATCAAAGAAAAATTAAGGGCCTCAGAGCAGCGTGGAGCTCTACTTGATGACTCCAAATCAAGATTAGAAGCAGAACTTAGTACAACTAAAAAGACTGTTAGTGAAAAACAAATGGAGATTGAGGTAAGTACAGTAGCATACTTGCATTAATAACTTGAGGTAGCTTGAAAACTTTATTAGAATGCTGAAACTGATGAGTAATATAGAATTTCGAGTTCTCTTTGACCGTGATAATTGTTAATATTAATGTGACTAATTCTGTGTATGATTCCATAATTTGGAGTTATATAATAACAGGATTATTCTTACATTATAGGTTATTGTCACATACATTTCTTATTCTTTTCCATACATTGATTTGGTAAATCTTTAACAATTACAAAAATATAGTTTAAATTTTAAACAGTATGATTGTGATAGGGAATTAAATTTGTAGAGTTTTGCATGTCACTGACTATACCCTCGCTGCCTCTCATATTTATTTTGCAAATTGACAAACGTTAATCAATGAATTAGTTCTCTTCATAGTGTTGTATTTATACTAAAATATACATAGAGAAGACCCTTGCTCGGAATTCATATTGCTATTATCTAGGAAATGAGAGCTCCTTAACCTTAAAAAAGAAACAATCTTCTTTTCTACCTTCCCACCGTTATTCCTACGTTAAGGGTCGGTTGCCCTCTCCATGCCTTTTATCAAAGGCATCCTCTTCCACCAAAGCTCTTCTCTCCATACCATCCTTCACCTTTACTCACCATCTAATTCTCTGCCTCTCTCTCAATCTTCCCTTGGCCTAAAGGCTTCCTGCCAAGCCCTCCTCCCTCCCACACCACCGTTTATCCTAAACACGTGCCCACACCATCTTAGTCACGATACCCTTATCACCTCTGTAATTTTTACAAGGCCTGCCATTCTTATTATTTCATTATTTTCTAAATTTTCAAGGAGTAATAGTCTTATGATGCACCTCAGTATTCTCATCTTTGTTATCTCAAGCTTTGCTTTCTCTTTTCCTCTAAGAGACCACATTTCTGATCCATACATTAACACAGGTTTTATTACTGTACTACAGATCTTGACTTTTAGCTCGATTGGCATTCTTTTATCACATACCATAACCCCCAAGGCTGCTTTTATCACAATCTCAACTTCAGCTTCACACCTTCCCTCTTGACTTATAGTGTGTATGTCAAGTATATAAAGGGTTCTACCTGTTTTGTAACCGAGCCTCTGCTTTCATGTATGGCTATCCTGACCCTACCTGGTCACCATAACCTCAGTCTTATCCACATTTACCCTCAATTCACTCTTCTTCAAAGACTCCTGTCACTCTACAACCCTTCTCTGTAAGTCTTCCACATTTTAGCAGAAATCACCAAATCATTTGTATATAGCGATTACCACAACTCTTTGTTTCTGATCTCTTCACTTAACACATTCGTGACCAACATAAAAGAATCAGGTTTAATGATGAAACCTCATGTAATCCAACACTAACTTCAAAGGATTTTATTTCCCCAACTGATGTTAAGACTTTTGTTCTTGTTCTTTTGTACATCATATCAACCATTTTAATCAACCTTTCTGGGACTTTCCTCAGGCACCAAAACATAATTTATTTTGTGATTTTATAATAAGCCTTCTCTAAATTTATCACAAGCTATCTCTAGATCCATAAAAGCACAGAAGAGCTTCTGGTTACACTCTTAGTCTCTTTACCTATAGCTGCCTTACTATAAAGATGGCATCCATGGTCCCTTTTCCCCTGATGAATTCATACTACTGTTTCCAAACCTTTGCAATATATCATTTACTACCCCCTTAAAGTCTTTCAAACCATTATCTATTATTTTAACTCCCCTGTAATTACCACATTCCATGACATGATGTTTCTGCTTAAATATAGATACCATTAGACTCACCTAACAGTTTTTAGGCATTTATTTTCCCTTCCCATATCAGTGTTAATAAATCCAGCATCCATTCTTTCCACTCTGTAGCTAGAATCTTGACCATTTTATGATGAACCTAGTGTTTTACCATTTTTTTTTTTATTTTACTCAATGCCTGCTTGACTTTTGTATGCTGTATCTTCATCACTGCCCCCCCCCCCCCACCTTCTGTACTTCTCACAGCTCTTCCCTTTCATTTTCAGTAATTATTAGTTGTTCAAAATACTCTCATCCCTATGGAATATATTTCTATCTCTGTCCTAGATGATTCTCAATTGCATCAAATCCTGTCTTTGCCATTTCCTCAAGTTTGAAATCATAGAAATTTTTTCTCCTTCCCTTATCCTTAGCCGTTCATTCAATTGCTCTACTGCTCTTTCTGCCTTGAATCTTTTTCTTTTTGCCTGTACTGTTCCTTTGTACCTTCTGCATGCATTACTTTGATTTTCTTTTAACTGATTCTTGCAGCTCTCTATCCCACCACCACTTTTCTCTTTTGGTCCCATACACATATTTCTTTCATATCTGGCCAGATATTTACCTCTCTGTTACCCTGACCAATCTTCAAGTTCAATCCTTTCTAGTCGTCTCTCTCTGTCATAATCTATCGAATTACTCACCTTTATCTCCTCTAAGGTTCCAAACCTTAATTCTGAATATCCTCCTTCTCATCTTGGGTTTTCTACCTCTCATTTTAAAATCGATCACTATTAGTCTATGTAGTTTTCCACGTTTCCACCAAAATCACTTTTCAATTCACGATATTGCTTTAGTCAACTCCTCTAAACTCTACTTCACCACTTTCTTAGGTTATCAGGTGCTTTTCCAACTACTGTATTCAAAACTGGTGTTCATAAATGCCAATTCAAAACTCTGAGCCATCTCTAAAGTATAATCCCTATCTTCATTTGTAATTATCCACGTACCTCTTCATAACCATCCCTTTTCTTCCCAACACTGCCATTGATTTCTTCTCCTATGATTAGCTTATCCTCCTCTCACACTATGCTAATAAGAGCCTCAAACTCTTGTCCCAGAAGGGTTGGTTAGATTGGTTGAGATGATGTACAAAAGAATAGGGATAAAAGTCTTAACAACAGTTGATTTCTACTTGAGACGTTTTTGAGTGAAGACATGTCATCGTTGTGCTCTGTCAAAATCTCGCCCTGAGCTGTGCTTCAGGTTATATTTTCGTTTGTGAAGGCTTTGAAAATATTAGTTAGTCTTATGGACTAAAGTGAAAAGTAAAAGTACACCAAGGCTGGGTGCCCCCATGTAGGTTTGCGAAGGGAGACGGAAAAAAATGGATATGATGTGGCTGTAACAGGTGCTACTACAAGTGTGTGTTTATAGAGGCAAACATCAGTGATGAGGACGTAAGAAACTTGAAATGGATTTGTCCACTTTGTGAAGTTATAAGCCATATGTGGATGTGATCATGGTGAGGATTAGATGGAGATGGTTTGAGCATGCTCTTTGCACTCCCCAAGAGAGATTAGATCTCCAAACTTTCAACTAGATTCCACAAGGCAATAGAAGAGTTGGAAGACCCAGGCCTACATGGCTGAGGACTATGAAGCGTGAAGTAGGAGATGATGAATGGAGAAGTATTGATTTAAAAGCTCAAGATAGGGACAACTGGCGAAATATAACCAGGGCCTTTTGTGTCAATAATCGTAGGAGGAAATGATGATGATAATGAGTGTAGATGAAGCCATTATGGCCAAGACAACTATATTAAAAATGAAGGAGAAATGGAAAATGAAAGACCTTTGTATAAACGGACATAAAGAGAAAATCTCTTAATTGGAACGCCAAATTGCAGAACTCACTGAGGATGCAGAAAATTCCACCCCGACCACTGATCTCACTGAGAAAGTTGATAATCTATCGATGAATGTGGAATCAATTAAGTTAACACTTTGAACACCGATAGCTCCATAACAAGAGAAAATGACATATGCTGACACAGTTAAGGAAAAAAATCTACTAGTAATTAAATCGACTAAAGCATCAACTAAAATCACTGATAGAAAAAAATAAGGTCGAACATACCCTTAAAGACATTCCAATTCTTAATACGGGGTCAACTTCAAATGGAAATAATGTTGTAAACTTTGCTGACAAAAAGATCAGAGAGGAAGCAGCAAACAAGATTCAAACCATGGATGCCAACACCAAGACGAGGAAAATTGGAAAACTGAAACCTAAAATAATGATTTCCAATGTATCTAATGATGAAGATTAAGTAGTAAATGCTTTGATTTAAAGAAATTGTTGCCTGGACCATATCCAAAACATAGAAGAGAAGATAAGTCTGATATTAAAAAAAAGTGCTGCAGATGAGACTACCCACTACTTGTTGAAATGTGATCCTGGAGTTCAGTAGGCTTCTGATGATAAAGGTGATAAAGTTATGTTGCAATTGGTTACTTATTACATATGTGATAGATACCATGTGATCACCTACTAACACTGTTAGAGGTATGGACATTTTGAAAAAGATTGCAAGTTTAAGACTGCTGATGAAGTGTGCGGGAAATGTTCAGAAAAAAAATCCACCAAAGAATGTAATTAGCAACAGGAAAAATGTATAAACTGCACTAAGTTAAACAAACCAAATGACCACACAATGAATTCAAGAAATTGCAAAGCTTATGATTTGGAATTGAAAAGACTAGCAGAAAATACTGACCATGGATACTAAGGATGTCCTGAAATGTGGCTATATAAATATACAATCTGCTTGTAATCAATCTATTCAAATTCGATAATTGATAAATGAGAAATATTTGGACATACTAGCATTGGCTGAAACATGGTTAAATAACATTGACAAGGCTAAGATCCCGGAAATGACCCCCTACACACACGATTTCTTTCATATTCCCTAAAGAGGGCAGGTCTGATGGGGGGTGTTACTCAACTCTCAAGTTGTTAAAAAGAATGAGTGTAACAAGTTTTGAATATATAAAAATAAACATTATGCAAAAAAAAAAAAAAAAAAATCCATTGTAACAGTTTACAAATCTCCGAGAAAAAATACTAGTATCTTCTTTGAAGAATTCAGTGTACTCGTTGAGATGATTATCATGGAGAAAAATTAATTAGCTACAGTATTTGTGGAGACTTCAATCTTTGGATGGATGACGCATCAAATCTTTATGCTTCAACATTTACTGAGTTAATGCAATCGTATCAGTTGGTGAATAATGTTGACTGTGCACCTTCTCTGACTGAACATACGTTGGACCTAGTTTTAAGTGATGGAATGAATAACATTGTATTTGATATAAATGTAGAAGGGAACAGCACTATATCTCCAGTGCACAAAGTTATTGCATTTAGACTACCTTTACACAAACACACAGTGGTGAAGAAAATAAACTTTAGACATGAATCAAACTTCTCTCCTTTTGTTTGTATTGAAAAAATTAAAAAAGAAAATAAATGATACTTTCAGTAGTCCCTGCGATTGTGATAATCAACGTTGGTTGGGCGCTAAGTGTATTGACTGCCTTATGACCCTATATAATAGGGTGAGTGAGTAAAAATTAATATGATACTATGTTTCCACTGATGCAAAAGACTATAATTGTTAAAGACCAATCTCTTTGGTTTGATGGAGAGACTTTAGAGAAAAAGAAGAAAAAATATAATGAAATAAAGAAAAATCAGTTAAGAACTGAAATGCATGGGTAGAATACAAACTGAAATGTGCCAATATGATTACTTATTAAGAATGTGAAAAGTGAATACTATAAGAGAAAGACCAGCGAAGCACCAACAGACATGAATAAGTTATATCGTCTCCTAAATGGTATAATGGGAGATGTAAATGAAAAAAAGGCTACCAGAGCGGTACAATGACCAGGAACTAACAAATAATTTCCTAGAATTCTTTAAAAACAAAATAGAACATATAACTAGGTCATTTACAAATATTCAACATCAGATTAATGCTACACCAGATACACAGATAAAATTATCGAGATTCAATAATATAACACAAGACGTTGTCGCCAAGATTATCAAGAGAGCAAAGAAAACAAACTGCGATTGATCAGATGCCAATATCTGAAGTAACTGTAGGAAGAAAATTTTCTAGTTTAGCTAATATAGTTACGAGAATAACACATACAAGCATCGATGAGTGTAAGTTTCCCAAATCTGGGAAAATGGCTATAGTCATACCAGCTCTGAAAAGTGCTCTAGGTTATCAGGAATTAAGCTCATATAGACCTATTTTGAATCTATCCTTTGTTTCAAAGTGCTAGAATACATAATTCCTGAACGACTAATTAGTCACTTCGAAAAAAATAGAAGCTTTTGCCAGACAACCAGTCTGCTTACAGAAAATTATACTCTACTGAGACAGCTATTTGTTCTGTTGTAAATGCTATGCTGGAAATGATGGATGAAAACAAATGTGGTATTTTAGTATTACTTGATCTTAGTGCTACTTTTCATACAGTTGTGCGTGAACTGCTACTAAATGATCTATGGTCCATTGGTATTGAAGATCAAGCTTTTGAATACCCAAAAGACTACTTGGTTGACAGAAATTATTTTGTGCAAATTGGAAACTCCTATTCATCATATGAACCTTTGAACAGAGGAGTACCTCAGGGGAGTGTACTAGACCCAATCTTATTCTATACTATTGGTCTATCGAAGATACTAAAAGGGTATGGAGTGAAGTTCAAACTATTTACTGATGATACACAATTTTTTAACTTCTCCATAAATGATATAGATATCACTACTCAATCTCTAAACCGAATTCTTACCCGTGTTAGGGAATGGATGACAGTCAAACAACTAGAATTTAAGTTTATGGTGGTTGGAAAGAAAAACAGCTTAAGAAACTTAGGTGATATTCAAATAAACATAAATAACAACCCTGTCCCGATATCTCATAAACTTTGTGATCTAGGCACATCTCTTGACTGTAACTTGTCTTTCTATGCTCAAATAAATAATGTAAAAACTGCTGGTTATCATCTTAGAAATATTGATTTTATAAAGAAGTACCTTGATTAACATTCTGTAAAGAAACTTGTGATAAACTGTGTTATTAACAGGATTGACAACTGTAACTTCATCCTCTACAATTTACCAAGAGTGCAGCTTAAGAAATTACAAAGCATCATAAAGAGAGGAGCAAGACTGATAAAAGATGTCACACCCCAAGAAAGGATCACTCCTATACTTAATAATTTACACTGACTGCCTATTAAAGAAAGAATTGAGTACCAAATATGTACAATAACCCATCAAGTTATCAGAACCGGACGTCCAAAATATCCAAGAGAATTGCTTGGGGGCTACGACATGCCCTCACAAAAGCACCCTTCCAGGGAGATGCCCCGGACAATCTAACTGAACTGAACTGAACTGCTACATATTGTGCAGCCAACAAATCCTGTTGACATGAGAATAGTATATTGTGCAGCCAACAAATCATGTTGACATGAGAATAGTATATTGTGCAGCCAACAAATCATGTTGACATGAGAATAGTATATTGTGCAGCCAACAAATCATGTTTTCATGAGAATAGTTACAGATGGTTTCGAATGATTTAAACCTAGATATAGGTCTACTGTAGGCTCTAGAGCCTTTAAATATGTAGCCCTGAGACTATACTATAAGCTCCCACAATCCATTTGAAAGACTGAAGAATTAAGACCTTCAAAAGGAAACTGAAGACTTTTTTATTCTCAAAGTGCTTTGATAGTGTGGATTTGACAATAAACGAGCAATATGAGGTGTGAAATCTTGAATGCTTTCGAACGAATATGATAAAATAACTGTGGAGGTCCTGTAGAGAGTAGGGTTTCTCTGCTATATAGGATTAGGATCAGAAAAGCAGCCCTTAAAGTAAAGTAATTAATTCTTTCTCTTGTTTTTGGCAACCCATCTGATGACCATCTGCTGAAATTATATTTACTGTGGGATCCCCGATTAACATTGAAATTTTTAAAAGCCTATCTTTTACCCGGTTTACTTCTACTACTTTTTCCTTCTAGTTATTACCTATTATGAACCCAACTCCATTTCTTCCCTCTCGTGGCCCACTTTAATAGAGCTTATACCCATGTCGTATATCTTTAGTTCTGCTTCCTTTTCATCTAGTCTCTTGTACGCACAGGTTACCTATCCTCCTCCTATCCATCACATCCACTATTTCCCTCATTCTACCTGTTAGATTACCGACATTTCAAGTACCGTACCTGCTCTGATCTTCCATTCTGTCACTAGCTTTTTTGGCCACAGTCGTGGACCCTGTGGTCCCCCTCGTCCATTTATCAAGTAAAGTGGGGAATTCTGACATGTGTCATTTACAGCATCCTTGTTTCTAATAGCATCAGGCATGATAACTAATTTGGCAAGTTTTATTTTACGATCACATGCCCTTGCCTTGCAGTAATCAGCCACAGTTATCTGTATTGTGCCAGCTTGAGACTAGATAATACAATTGCAAGGGAACAATCTCCACAGTTATTAGCAGTGGGCTTAGGCATTTGCTAAAAAGCAGGACTGCAAGGCAGCAGCTGCCATTTTAGCCGATTTCTGCACGCAGAACGTACTGTGATAGTATTCTTACACCACTACAACAGGGTCAACTTTACTGATGATCTAAAAAGCATTAGGCTTATTGAAAATAGGGTATGATAGCCCAATATATGGCGCAGTGTCTGAAGGTACTTTGAAGTGTTTAGATTGAATTCACAGTCAAGGCCTGATGCTTTTTAGGGGCGCCTTTAGATCTTCCCCAAATATCTCAGTTTTATGTAAAAGTAGGGAGCCACCTTTTTTCCTTACATCAAGATTTTGTAACAAAGCAAAGTGTGTTGAAGATCCTATCCACCAATTCTCCAACAAGAAGCTCTTCAATCAAAGCAATGTATTTATATACAATCATGAACTGCTATTCCCAATATGACCGAATAAGCCTTTACAATCCACAAACACCAAAATGAACCTTAGTCAACCATCTCTTTTTCCTCCACTTTGGATCATAAAGAAAAACAAGAATATGCTCTCATCTCTTTCATTTATAAAAGAAATATACTCAGAATCACTATAACCAATAGGCATGGGAATACAATCAAAGAAAAGGACCTCAATTTGTTTTATATACTGATAACTAAACCTTCTATGGGTGCTGACTGTCCTGCAGTAGTCTCAGACTAAACAAGTCAGCTCTCATTACAGTTGAATCTTAAGTTTGTCATTTATTCCTATTCAAGAAGTGCCACCGAATCAATGATATTAGAAATTATAGAGCTCCTTCAGTAATTTTATTCTGATGAGCTAAATATTGCAGTGTGCTGGATTCATGCCCATGTTGGAGTTGTTGGTAATGGAAAAACAGAACATGTGCTTTATCAGCAAAAAAACTTAGCACAGCTTGACATTAAACTTCCTGTTAATGATTATATGACCATCATAAAGCCATTAATAGGAAGAATGTAGAAAACTATGTGTAATAACGAATGTGAAAATCATAAATTAAAACAAATAATATGAAATTATTTCCATGGAACTCATCATATAAGAAACACAAAAATATGAAGTAATTTTAGCAAGACTGTGTATTGGTCTAACCCATGGTTTTGTTTTAATGTCTATACCTCAGATGTTTTGTAAGTGTTGTGATTGTGACTTGATTTAAGCATAAGGCATATTTTTTTAATGCAGAATAATGCAGAAATTTTGTTTTTTAAAATTTTAACTTAGAAAAAAAAAGAATAGATTTGATAGATAAAATTTACACTTGTTTTTCATAGATTTTTATTTTTAATCTATTTTTTTATCTATCATATTCTATATATATATATATATATATATATATATATATATATATATATATATGTATGTATATATATATATATATATATATATATATATATATATATATATATATATATATATATATATATATAAAATTGATCTTAGATGTGACTAATGGCACTGGAAAATCTCCATTTAATCGAAATAATAGAAAATCTTATTCCAATTCTGAGTGAGATGAATTGGAAAAAGTCTCCTGTTAAGGCTCCAATAGAAACAGTTTCTTCTATATGTCATGGTCCATAAAATTGTTTCCAGGCTACATGTTGACCAAACTATGCCAATTTAATGTGGTCATAAAGCACACCTGTGATTAAAATAAAACTGATGTTTTACTCAAAGGTATCCAATAATAATGCACGTAATATTAGTATCGTAATATGAAATAAAAACATTACAAATATGCATCTTTTCCATTGCTGTACGATTTCCAAATGAACAGATTACCATGGAATATTTTTTTTCTCTTGCTAGAACAGACAATTATTACTTGAACTATAATTTTCATTTTATAATATAAAGCTATGTAGTTTATAGCTGTTATTTTTCTCACTTTATATAATGTCAATTTTAATGACATAATGAAGTTTTAGGGGTGTTATAGTCTTTAGCTTTGCTGTGCTTGATTGCGAAGCTTAGAAAATTGACTTTTTCTTTCAATTCTTTAAGCAGTTTTTGTGGACTTTTATTTACCTATTCATAAACCAAAAACACGAAAATTTTGATAATACTGTATATCACTCATATTATATGAAATGACATTTTAATAATTTTCTTTTGTTTTTTCATCTTATTGAACTAAATGTTGAGATAAACAGGTGTAGGAAAAGAGGTTACTTTATTATGATTAGTGGTCAAAAAACTAATATATGATACACGAGATACAGGATAATTTTTTTTTTTTTTTTTTTTTTTTTTGTGAAAATCTTGGGGTCACACAATATACGAGATCGCAAGTTACATGAGTATGTGCGGTGATATGAGGGTGCAAGTTACCTAAGTGTATATGGTATTACTTTAATTTACTTTATTCACTTCAAGTCCCAAAATTCCAATTTTCGACAAAACAATTAAAAGTAGAGGGGCCCTTAGTAGGGCTTATTTCTTAAACTTTTGGTCGACCGTGAACCTTTGACCTTAAAATGTATTAATTGGCATGGATTTTCATAATCTCAAATATAAAACAAGTTTGAAGTGTCTGTGACAACGATGTCAAAACTTATTGCTGATTATGTGATATGGACGTTTTGCTCCGTCCATGACCTTTGACCTTCGAAAATTTAATCATTTCCAGCTATTTACATAACAGTTTAAAATCCCTGCAAGTTTTATCGCTTTACGATTAAAATTATGGCTGTATGGTTGATGACAAGAATTTGACCATTTGCTTGACCTTGACCATGGACTCGACCTTGACCTTCGACCTTACCATGTATGAATTGGCATGGATTTTCATAAATTTTCATTACACTGCTATTAAAATTGCGGCCAACAAGTTGTCCAGTAACAAACAACACACAGACATACAAACAAATACAAAAACTTAACCTCCTTCCAACTTCGTTGGCGTAGGTACTAATCCAAAAATAAAACCTATACGTCCTTAGAATCCCGCGATGTAAAGATAATGTATTTTTAAACATGACAGGAAAACTGCCTGTGGGAAAATTGCCATTGGGAATATTCCTCGTCGGAAAACTGACTGTGGAAAAATTGCTATTGTAGGATAATTGTCATAGAGAAGAATGTCAGGCAGAAAGTGGCCTTTTTTTCTAACTAACCAATACTACCGCTAGAGAGTTATGGGGTCCTTTGACTGGCCAGACAGTACTACATAGGACCCTTCTCTCTGGTTACGGTTCTTTCCCTTTGCCTACACAGACACCGAATAGTCTGGCCTATCCTTTACAGATTCTCCTGTCTTCATACACCTGACAACACTGTGATTACTAGACAATTCTTCTTCACCCAAGGGGTTAACTACTGCACTGTAATTGTTCAGTGGCTACTTTCCTCTTGGTAAGGGTAGAAGAGACTCTTTAGCTATGGTAAGCAGCTCTTCTAGGAGAAGGACACTCCAAAATCAAACCATTGTTCTCTATTCTTGGGTAGTGCCATAGCCTCTGTACCATGGTCTTACACTGCCTTGGGTTAGAGTTCTCTTGCTTGAGGGTACACTTGGGCACACTTTTCTATCTAGTTTCACTTCCTCTTGTTCTGTTAAAGTTTTTATAGTTTAAATAGGAAATATTTATTTTAATATTGTTACTATTCCTAAAATGTTCTATTTTTCCTTATTTCCTTATTTCCTTTCCTCACTGGGCTATTTTCCCTGTTGGGGCCCCTGGGCTTATAGCATCCTGCTTTTCCAACTAGGGTTGTAGCTTAGCATTTAATAATAATAATAATAATAATATCTTGATAATTAGTAAATATATATGAGATACATATATGTGCATACATATATACAAACATACATACATACAAACACATACATATATGAATATGGTGAATTTGAAAATCCCTTTCAAACATATTCCCTTAGCGAGGTCAACATACATTCTGAAAGGGATTTATCCAATTCAGAAATTTCCCACTTCTCCCTATTGAAGTTTGGAACACATTCATATTATGGGAACTAACTACTCTCGTACTTAGAACATCATTGAGGCATTTCACAATTCCTTAAATAAATCCGTTTGCAATAGTCAGCCTACTATTTGAAAATTAATCAAGGTGTTGAAAATGGAAGCAGGTCTGGCAATTGCAAAAAGATTCCAAGTTGAAAGAGGTGATATACTTCTCACTATGGTAGTCATAACAAAATTTTGTATTTAAGGTGTGTTGCACATAATATGCACATTTTCTAGGCGTTTCAAATGAATATCTTTGCATATAATTTTAATCTTGATGGCTTTTATTTCAAATAAATTTTTTTAAGAAATTGTGCATGATAAATGGCATTTATATGTAATTTCTAATAAAGTTTTGTTTTCCAATGGTTTTGTTTTCGATAAATTTTTCTAATCTAACATAATAAATGGAAATTTTTAACCCGACAGTTTTCACAATGACAATTAACCCACAATGGAAATTTTCCTACTGTAAGTTTTTTTTTTTTTTTTTTTTTATGGGGAATATTCCCAATGACAGTTTTCCTAGCACCATTTATAAATCCGTGTTGTACTAAGGGAGCAATGAGTGAACTGCGATATGGCGAGGATTACTGTTTGTGAAATATGATCCGGCTATCTGATTGCCCAGCACTTTGTTGCAGTAGAGGGACTTGAGAGTCTCAATAATGGGTTAGGCAATGGTAAGGGGGTGAATTATTCGACCTGTCAGTTTCAACCATATTGCTAAGGCCAGGTTTTAAGCCTTCTTCTTTATTTTAGTTTTTCTCTTCTTGCTTTATCGTGATAAATAGGCCTATATTTATATCTATCTGTATTATTATTATTATTATTATTATTATTATTATTTGTGTACTTATTTATTTTGTTTCTTAAATGACATGAATATTTCCACATTCGTTATTAATGCCTGCTTTGATGAATGAAAGAAGGGATCACGGTCGGAAGGTGTTTGTACTAAAAGCTTTATGTGAGAGTACTGGATGACATCAGCCATCTTGAAGATGGTTTGGACTATTTTGCCGGAACTATTTGCAAGCGATGGGTCATGGAATTCCGGGGGATCCAATTTTTCAGAGTAGGTCTCTTGGCTTATGGCTGATGTATTTTGGTGCTATCCTGTGGGTAGGGTATGGTTTGGACCATCTGGGATGTATACTTTCACTGTGTCAGTGGTGAAAAATGTAAATCTCCTTTCAAACGTATGATACTGTTTTGATATTCTCAAGCAGGATGGACAAACAAGCAACCAAACCAAACACAACAAACAAAACATATATATATATATATATATATATATATATATATATATATATATATATATATATATATATATGTATATGTATATATATATATATATATATATATATATATATATATATATATATATATATATATATATATATATGTATATATACATATATATATATATATATATATATATATATATATATATATATATATATATATATATATATATATATATTGTCAATAATGACCCAACATCTCGATATGCTGACTGCCCCACGGTACTTTTGCCAATCTCTGCTAATGCTGGTAATTAAAGTCTTCCTGACTGTTCTGCTCTGGCCATATCATCTCTTCCTGTTGATGATTAAAAGAGATCAATCGGTTGATATCTGTAGCACCAGTGTTTATACACACAATCCTTTAATTCTATCTTTATTTCATGTTACCAGGGGAGTAAAGTGTCTTGCAGCAAAAATTAAAATTTAAGAATTTTGTTCGTCTGGGGACTGCTCACAGTATCAATTATGAAGACTTATTCAATCTTTTCAAAGCTTTTAGAAAGATTGGAAGATTGAAGTTAAAATTCTCAAAAGATAAGCAAGAGTTTTAAGTCTTATATTGCATAAAATAAATTCCTCCTGAGCTGAGATTGCTTTTTAAGTGTTAAGGATTGCAAAGTTCCTGACTTCTGTCATGTGAAAATTCATACCATCAAAAATTTTATCAATTCTGAGTTCGATTATATTCCTAAATGCACTGCCTTGAATGGTGAAGTTCAAGAAATTAATTCTAAACTCATACTTGAACCAATTTAGTATGTTGCACCATTCAAGGATGGGTGTGATAACATTGTCAAGAGTTAGGGGTGCCAAGAAAAAAAAGTCAGTAAAATACCCTAAGGTAAACTGAAATAATAGGGTCGAGGTTTACTAGTTAAAGTTGGCAAAGAAATTCAAGCTGTTTTACTTGATAATTTGGCGCTGTTTTCTTTAGATATTATCGGAAGGGTATCACCTCTCCCAAATTTTAACCATGCTAATGGGGATCATAATTATATAGTATGAACTTTTATGAAGCCAGTTAGAAAACTGACAGGTACTAACAATGCTATCTTACTGGTATTTTCTTTATGGTTTTTGGTTGATTACATAAATATCCGACGCAAACATTTTTGTGAAGAAATTTCATCAATGACCAATGCAGTGTTATAATTGGTAGGATTATAGCCATGTCAATGTCAAATGCACCAATGGGAAAAAAGGTCTTAACTGCTCCAAGTTCCATGATCTCTATAGAATGCATGGCCGACAAATTTTGTCTTCATTGTAGGGGAGCTCATTCTCCGATGTCGAAACAATGTCCTCAATACAAGTTGGAACGAGCCATAATTGAAACTGCCGATGCTGAACATGTTACTTTTTTCTAGCCGGGAATAAACTTTTAGATAATACTTCAACATTTGCGAGTGTAGTATCCAATCCACTGGATTTGACAAATAACTCGAGAGCTGCTCATTATTCAGCTGATGCTAAGTTTAGGTATCCTGAATGCTACTCATTATCATCATCAAGTTCCTCAAAATCCAACCATCTAAAGTATTCTATTCCTACAGCCTCGCCGGGTAGAAATATGAAGTCTGCCAATTTAAAATCGTACTCTTTCACTGTTGCCATTACTACTAAACAATCATCTAAAGACATGCATCCTAATATGTTAACTAAAAGAGACACTAACAGCACTAGCCAAAATTATTAAATCAAGCAAAAACCCAGATTCATGTATAGAACAGGTTTGGCATACTAGCCACTAATTACACCACCAAAGACACTGAAGCTCTTTCCAATGTATAGATAGTTGAACTTGAATCCCAAAATCAAGATCTTTAGGGAGAAGACACGGATGTTTAACCAAACTCATAGGTTTCCTCTAGTATCAATCTACAGAAAGGTTCATTTATTAATGTAGCAAATTCAACTACTGCAGAAATAGAAACATTGACTCAACACTCGGCCTTTGCATCTAAACCTAACATCATAACCAATCAAGCTACTAAGCATGTGGTAAAGTTCGAAGTCTATAAGAATCCCTATGACTCTCAATTACAGTAGCAGAAGGAAACCTAACAAACGATGTAACATTAGAAAAAAATAAATACATCTCCAGTTATGGCATGACTAGTAAATCTGAGAATTAAACCTCCCAAAATATTTTCTTGAGGTTTTAATGACTACTTTATTTCGGAATTTAAAGACATTAAAAACATAAGTATGCATATAGTTAAAAATAAAAACCAGTGTGGTAAATGAGAAAGCTGACCATCTGATGAAAAAGCTTGCAATATGCTATCTTTATCTTAAAAAAGTTTTGGAAAGTTTAACCATAATTAAAATGATAATCATAAAGCAAATGATAATACAAGTAAACATTATGAAATTATATTATGTAAAAAACGAAATCCTAATAAAAATAGTAGTGCTAGTGCAGCTAAATGGAAATCCAACTCCAGCAAATTATTCAGAAATAACCTGCAGGCCAGTGGAAATCGATCTCCATTGCCATAATGTTCAACCCTTATGTAATTCAATGGAATATTAATGGACATAAAACTCGTTTGCATTTCGAGTAAATCCAAAGGCTATTAAAAAATTACTAACCTATTGCAATTATCTTACAGCATACGAATGACACAATTCCTTCATTAGGAAATTGCACTCTAACACCTTGCTCAGTCCCTTTTGTTGATGCATTAGGAGCTGCGATTGATATTCATAATAATGTAACTTATGATGCTAAGATATTTAACACTTCTGAATTTCAATTATCTGTAGTTGAAGTACATCTGAATAATAAAATTCCTTCAATATTTATAATATATACAATCAATCCTCTTGAAACTATAATTTGCAAAATGTAGCCAAAGAATTCCCAAATAAGCCAGAAGATATCTGATTAATTGGAGACTTCAATGCCTACAATCCCCTTTGAGCCAATTAATTGTATTAATTTTGATACAAATGGTTCCAAAGTTGAACAAATAGTGAATGATCATAACCTCTGTATATCAAATGAGGGAGACTAAAGTACATACTATTCAAAATTTCATAGAACATATTCTTCAATAGCCTTAACTCTGTTCCAACATTATTATTAATCGGTTTGAATAGAATGTGCTGGGCGGCCTTTATAGCAGTGACCATTTCCCCTTATCAATAACCTCGTTAGGACGTACACGAAGTCCTCCCATTGAATGTTATAATGCAAATAAAGCTGACTGGGATAAGTTCAAGTCTCAAGACAAATCTATGCCTCCATCTAATGGTCGATCAGTGAAACATTTGGTTCATTGGTGGTCAGATAGGCTAATCCACTTAATTAGGAAAAAGCACGCAGTTGGAAGGAAATTAGGATCTTTGAATAGAAGATTTTAAAAATTTGAGCACTGGACCTCTAATATAGGGTAATACGATTAACAAACTGGATGATATAGAAATAGAAATTAGTGTATTGAAACCATATTTTAATGAGATTTCTGATAAATTTTAAAAATGAGAAATAAAGTGAAGGATAATATCTGGGAAAAATTTTTCTATTACGCTTATTTCCAAACGCATGAAAACATGCAATGATAATACCAATAGGTAAGCCAGGAAAAGATCCCAGTAACACAAACAATAACAGAATAATTTCACTAACCAGTTGTGTTTGCAAATTGCTGGACAAAAATTGTAAATTATAGACCAAATTTGTGTTTATATCAAAGTAACATTTTATCTGCCTTGCAATTTGGCTTACAACTAAAATAATCTACCCTAGACTCTTTCTTACTCGTAAAATTATACACAGAGTTTAGAACGAAAGAAAATCACAGTAGTCATATCGTTAGACTTTCATAAGGCATACAATGCCACTTTGAGTTTAGAACGAAAGAAAATCACAGTAGTCATATCTTTAGACTTTCATAAGGCATACAATGCCACTTTGAGGTATTCCATACTAAAACCCTTACATCATAATGGTTTTCGAGGGCACCTTCCTATCTTGTTTAAAAATTTTATTGGTGGAAGAACATTCCAAACTCGTGTAGAGAGTTTTTTATTACGAATCTTACAACTTTGACTGTGGTGTTCCCCAAGGTAGTGTTTTAAGTTGGACTTTCTTTGCATTGGCAATTTGTAAAATAGATCCTCAAATGCCGCAGTGAGTGCAAAGTAGCCTTTATGTGGACGACTTTGCAATATACTACTCGTCAAACAATCTTCGTCACCTACAAAGAATTCTAAATAACTTCATTCGAAAGACAGAAGTTTGCACTGTCTGTTGTTAAAAAAAAAAAAAATCAATAATGTTTTATAAGAATTGTATATGAAAGCAAAACCGAGAAATGAATCTCACATTGGGTAACACTCAAATACACTTCCCAAGAAATAGTCAAATTTTTGGACTAACATTCAATACTTTTGTTTCTTACATCAAATCTAAATGATTATAAAGATGTCAAATACAATGTGGGGTGTTATTCCACTGCTGATGATACTAGACAAAATGCTCAGAGTTAAGTAAAGAGGAACATAATACACGTGCATTGAAAATCTCTAGAGTAAACTTCAAAACTGATTACTAGTTCATTGGTATAGCTGCTAACTCTAGAGTCTTGATTGTGATAACCAGAGATCTTTAGAAAGGTCCTTTAAAACAGTTTTAATTGTAGTTTTTGTTTATAGGGAATAGTTATGTGTTGGGATAATGTTGTGCTTGAACTGGTAGTATCTTGTATTTTTATGACCTTTTTCTTATAATACACAGTAAGTATGTTTTTGTAATCTTTCATTATTACCTTTCCTAACAGAATCTTCATTCAACCAAAGACAATGTCAATCGTACGATTCGGGCACTTGAGGACCAAAACTTGACTCTTAAAAATAAAGTAGAAGATCTGAAGACCCGAATGGCAGTAATCTCAAACTCTGAAGCAGAATTGAAGAACAAACTCTCAGCAATCAACCGATCTTTGAAGGAATCAGTGTCTTCATCCAGTAGCATGCAAGAAGAACTTAGTAGGGTAAGGTTTACAATTTGTACTGGATAAGAAACTGTAGAATATCATAAATATTTTTATAATTATGTTTAAAGCAGAATGCTTTTGTGCTTTTATTTTTGTATTGCTATCAGATATATCTAAGTTTTTAGAAGTTTTAAAATTTGTGCTGTTGTAAAAAAAATAATTTAGGCTGTGACTTTTATGTACAGCATACTTTACCATATCAACATGTGAGCAATGAAGATAATGAATGCTTAAAGATGATAAGGTATTTATTTCTATGAACCTCCCCTGGTGTTTATATTGCTGCTCTCTAAAAGCTGGTTGAATGTTGATGTCTACCCTTAAACTGAGGATTTCAACTTTACTTTTTTTGTAATTCCCCTACTTGTCTAGTGTATTTATCATTGAGTTCATATATCATTGCAATGGTGCATGAAAACCCTACTGCATGGGTAGAGCATATCCCTATTTCTTTCAGTTCTGTCACAATAGTTGCTCGAGCACATGATACCTGCTCTAGAGGCTGAGATGTTTTTTAAATGCATTATAATTTATTCAATTAAAAAGAATTTCTTCTTCAGGATTATTTGAGGCTTCTTGAGTGGGTTGTTTAAGGTATTTGTTGCTGGAGGATAATGATCCTCCTCCTCCTTGTAAAACATTGCGGTACTAAAAAGGGATTTGAATAACAGTTCTGAGAAATGTACTTCCTTAACAGTTCCTCTTATCAAGGATTTTCCCAATTAGTAGCTGTCCATATAAAAGGTTCAATTCATGAAAGAAATTGTCTATTCAGTGGAAAAGCAAGAGGACACTAGTTTAGTTGATGTTTAAGTAATAAGGTAGCTGATGCCACGTAGGCTATTACCAATCTTGCAGGAATTTTAGTAATGGGCTCTGTGGACTTGGCCTTGCTTTGTTTTTGCAACTCTCAACTCAAAAGGCTAACTTCTCAAGTTGTGCCTAGCAGCTCTGATGTGCTAGTCAGTAAGGGTTCTGTTGATACTCAGTGCATGATAAAATCGATAGCCGCTCATAAAGCTATGCTCTCTCAATTACTTTCGGCCCTTTTATTGCAAAACCCTTGCATTTTCGTAATCCGGTCATCTTTGTATGACCACCAGAGTCCGACATAAAAGACCGGTTGTGCAGTCTGGATCCAAATGTCCCTCCTCCCATTGAAGTAACCTCTCATAATCAACCATGGTATATTCCAGCAATATCCTAGAGTTCACTTGCGTCTTATTCACTTCAATTCCTTATTAATCAGTAAATCCGAAGTGTAGTAACTAAAGCTTCCCAAATATTTAATGCCTACTCAAACAAACCAGCACAGATCTCAAAACCAGGGAAATAGAAAGAAGGTCACTCAACCTTTGGATCAACTCAGCATATAATGGAATCTTAAATATATGTAGAATTGAAATCCTCTTGAAATTTTCATCACTCAAACAGAATCATTCTATTATCTGGCAGCTTTACTTTTAGTCCTTGACAAAGACTTAACCTCGCTAACACTGTCATCGGCTAGTCCTTTTTCTTCTTACTGCTTCTCAAATGCCAGGATACTGACCAACAGGTCCCACCAATCAGCACTGGTGTCTTAATAATAATAGGGAAATGCCATGTAGGCCAATATCTCCCCTCAGTTCAACATTCCTGCAAAGGGAGTCGGTATTATTGGAACAAGAAAATGGGAGGCAAATACATAGAAAAATTAACTTTTGTAAAACCTATATTTGATTAAAAAAAACGAGGACTTATAAATCATATGAATGGCCTCACTCGGTTTGGTCAGTTTCATAGTGGCCACAAGCTAGGTCCTTTTTCTGTTCACTCTCATTTTGATAATAAGTAAATCATTATTATTATTATTATTATTATTATTATTATTATTATTATTATTATTATAACTAGCCAAGCTACAACCATAGTTGGAAAAGCAAGAGGCTGTAAAGGAAAAATAGCCCAGTGAGGAAAGGAAATTAGGGAATAAATGAACGATATTATAAGTAATGAAAAGATTAAAAGAAAATATTAAAAAAAAACATCAGTAATATGTAAACATAGTTAATATATAGACTAATAAACACTTATGTCAGCCTGTTCAACGTAAAAACGTTTGCTGCAAGTTTGAACTTTTGAAGTTCCACTGATTTAACTACCAGATTAGGAAGGTCATTCCACAACTTTGTCACAGCTGGAATAAAACTTCTAGAATACTGTATAGTTTTGAGCCTCATGATGGAGAAGGCCTGAATTTTAGAATTAACTGCATGCCTAGTATTACGAACAGGATAGAACTGCCCATGAAGATCTGAATGTAAAGGATGGTCAGAATTATGAAAAATTTCATGCAACGTGCATAATGAACTCGTTGAACGACAGTACCAAAGATTAATACCCTGTATCTAGATCAGGAATAAGAAATTTGAAAGACCTGTCCAACAAATTAAGATGAGAATCAGCAGCTGAAGGCCAGACATGAGAACAATACTCGAAACAAGGTAGAATGTAAGAATTAAAACACTTCTTCAGAATAGATTGATCACTGAAAATCTTAAAGACTTTGTCAATAGAAAATAGAATAGGAGTTATAGCTTCTTTAACAATATCTTGTGAAGATTGTAAAGTAGATAAGTTATTGGCAAAATTAGATCATTTGATGTGTGTTCATTGCCGAGGATTAATGTATTGTGTTCTTTACTATACTAATTAATTTACACTGGCTGCCTATTAAAGCAAGTTATCAGAACCGGATGCCAAAAATATCTAAGAGAATTGCTACATATTGTGCAGCCAACAAATCATGTTGACACGAGAGTAGTTACACATGGTTTCAAATTACTGGAACCTAGATATATGTCTACTGTAGGCTCTAGAGCATTTACATATGCAACCCCGAGACTAATCAATAAACTCTCACTAGACATCTGAAGGACTTTCTTTTTCTATTAGTTCTTCGATAGTGTGGATTTGACAATACATGAGCAATATTCAGTGTGAAATGTTGAATGCTTTGGAAAGAACATGATAGAATGACTATGGAGGTCCTGTAAAGGGTAAGAGTAAGGTTCCCCTGCTTTATATGAACAGAAAAGCAGCCCTTAAAGTACTAATAAGTGTCATGAAACATCCTTTTACAAGTGGGATACACCAGTTCATAAGTCATTTATTGATACTAGTGGGTCCTTCTGGTAGTTTTGCGAGTATTTTCGTCTTAACGCCAAAACCAACCCCGTGAATCCAAGAAAAGTCCTTTGATAAACCTCTCTAGAAAAAGATGTATCTCTCGCCCATTATTATCATTATTATTATTATTATTATTATTATTATTATTATTATTACTTGCTAAGCTCCAACCTTAGTTGGAAAAGCAGAATGCTATAAGCCCAGGGGCTCCAACAGGGAAAATAGCCCAGTGAGGAAAGGAAACAAGGAAAAATAATATATGAACAGTAACAACATTGAAATAAATATTTCTTAAATAAACTTTAAAAAACAAGAGGAAGATAAATAAGATAGAATAGTGTGCCCGAGTGTACCCTCAAGCAAGAGATCTCTAACCCAAGACAGTGGAAGACCATAGTACAGAGGCTATGGCAGTACCCAAGAGTAGAGAACAATGGTTTGATTTTGGAGTGTCCTTCTCCTAGAAGAGCTGCTGACCATACCTAAAGAGTCTCTTCTACCCTTACCAAGAGAAAGGAGCCTCTGAACAATTACAGTGCAGTAGTTAACCCCTTGGGAGAAAAAGAATTGTTTGTTAATCAAAGTGTTGTCAGGGATATGAGGACAGAGGAGAATCTGTAAAGAATAGGCCAGACTATTTGGTGTATGCATAGGCAAAGGGAAAGTGAACTATAACCAGAAAGAAGGATCCAATGTAGTACCGTCTGGCCAGTCAAAGGACCCCATAACACTCTGCGATTAAGTCCTCAACTGAGAGGCACCTCTCACGTAGGACAGCAATTTATGTATTGTATCTATGAAGTTTGTTGCCAACCATTGCAGTTTTTGATGGTCTTGTAGTTTTTCAATAGTGTGATCTAAGAAATGTCTTTATATTCCAGTATCCTATGATTAATTTATAGTAATTTTTAGGCTGTTAGTACAATGTCTCAATGTCCATGTCTAAACATCTATATCAATTATTCAGACACCAAGAAATCTTTCGTTATTAATGTGGATATTCTTTCGGCATAGCTGGAAGGTAGCCAATTAAATTTTTAGTGTGAGGTGGCACCCTACCCAAACATTGGCAAGGGGGTGGCCAAGGGTACCCAGTCACCTATATATATACTCACAGATCAGTGATGTAGTCACTTTTTCATTTTGGCTGGGAGAGAGCGGACGTCTCCTCTCTTCTCCTCAAGGCTTAGACATAGACATTGGGCAAATTGTTGCTTTATGCTCATCTCTCCCTTTTCAGGTGTGTCTGCACTTCTTTTTTGACACTCCCATGCAAACCTGCCCTGGTCACGAAGGTCGCCTTTCGGGACCTTCCCGTCGTCAGTTGAGATCAACCGTCACTCAGTGTGGCCAACCTGTAGTGGGCATCGTTGCAAGCAGGGCTCACCCTGTGATGAGTGTAGGGAGTGGTCTGCCTCCCAGTGGAAGAGATTTGGGCATTGCAAGAAGAAGAAAGTCAAGCGGGATCATTCTCCCTCAGGGTCTACCTCGTGCGCACTACCATATCTCTTTCCGAAGTTCCTCCTTGTCGCCTTCCTCTGGGAAGCCATCGAGTGGGAGCGCAGACCCTTTAGCTCCTGGTAATGTTTCTTTCCCTAGTGAAGTATCTTCACCTCAGGCGGTTAGAGTGCCCTTCTCTCTTGCAGTTGTGTTGCAAGCGTGGCTGTCCTTGGGGATTTCTGCTTCCTCTTTGATGGAGGCACTTTTGCAGCTCCTTCAGCGTGGGCCAAAGAAAGACCCTTTGCCTCTGGCTTCTTTCAACCTGGGGATTTGCGAACTCCTTTTCTCGCCCTCCGAACGGCCTCCTGCTGATGATGAGCCCTCTCGCCTGCATCATCACCTCCTAATTTGCAGCCCATTATTTCTAACCTTAGGAATGTTTCTTCCTCTGCAGTAGTAGATCTTCAGGCGGCCAGCTTTTCATCTGCTCGCTGATCGCAAGGACGAAACTCAACATCTTCTCGTCCTCCTGAAGAATCATCTTCAGGACATCATTTACGGCGATCCAAAGATCAGATAAAGGATCTCAGGTCATCACGAACTCAGCGCTCTTCCTCGCGAAGGTGTTCTAACTATAGGGCTTTACACTCATGAGACCAAAGGTTATCACAGTGTCGTCATTCTTCCTTGCAAAGGCATTCTCATGAGAGTTCACAATCACGAGGTCAATACTCAAGCTCACAAGATCGACGCTCACGATCACGAGATTAACGCTCACGATCACGAGATCGACGCTCACGATCACGAGATCAACTCTCACGATCACGAGATCGACTCTGACGATCATGCGATATACACTCACGATCCCAAGACAAACGATCTCAGACAAGATCTGAACATTTGCGTTAATGATCTCGATAGTCCCAATCACAAGGGCGATGCTCACATTCACAGCAGGCGATGCTCACGATCATGAGCGCAAAGCTCACCATCATGAGGGCGACACTCACGTTCATGAGGGTAACGCTGACGAGGCCTAAGCTCACCTTCACGAGGGTGATACTCACGAATGTGGACAAGGCACTCTAAACGCTCCAAATGCTCACAATCCCAAGGTAGACGCTCAGGATCAAAAGCAGAATGCCTACGATCATGAGCAGGACGCTCTTGATGAAGAGCAGGACAATCTAGGAATTCCTCTTCACAAGGGAAATGTAGGCGCTTGCGTTCAACATCCACGCTGTGTTCTACATCTCCGACCTCTCCACAACGAACTTCGATTAGTCGAGGACTACCCACTGCCCAATTCACTGAGGTGCATCCTGCTAAGCTACCCTGTCCCCTTTGCCGCTTGATTCGCTTTAGCTAAACATCTATATCAAGTTTGGAGTAGGTAATGTTTTAGCACCTTTTCTAGCCCTCTCACTTTAAAAGGTGAACTGTGTGGCACCATAAAAGGGCAGCTCAGTCACAAATATAGCTGGCAAAACCGAGTGCTTCAAACTTTTCCAACTTGCCAGCAACTGAATCTAACATACTTACTCTGCAGTAACAGCTACCACTCCCAGCACGAACCGGCCCCTACCTCCCTGCACCATCCCCAAAAGGACTTGATGATACGTGATTATGTGTTGATGAGGATGAGGGACTGTACTTTCCCTGTTAAATTATTAATGAGAAATGAGGGCTTGGGCATGGGCATAACTCTCAAACATGGTTGAACTTCCAAATTACTAATGTCAGATCCCAAAGAGAAGCCTCAGTAACCTGTTTTGAAACCTTTGAAAGCTTTTTTGATAAAGGAGGTAGTGATCAAAATAGTTTTCAACCTTTAATAACATAGTTTATTTAAATCTAAATGATTTAAGATTATGACAAAGTTACTTTTATTTGAGAGAGAGAAAGAGAGAGAGAGAGAGAGAGAGAGAGAGAGAGAGAGAGAGAGAGAGAGAGAGAGAGAGAGAGAGAGAGTGTGTGTCAGTCTTTTCATACAATAATTTTATCAAATATTAAAATAATAATCATATACAGAAGTACATTAAGTTTTAGAGCCTATTTTGGTAATTTTCATTGGTAATATTTTGTATGTTTCAACCAACCATCCCTGACTGTTTCTGTAACTCAAATTCTTTGAAAAATTTGGTTGGAGCATTTGATATTCTTAATTACCAGTGAGGAATGGATCCAAATGAGTATATAAATGACCTTAGAAATTTTATTTATTAATAAATTTAAACACTGTAGAAGGTTGGTAAAATAGTAAATAGAGACAAATAAGTTAAATAGGAATCAGAGGTTCTCTTCAACTCACACTTTTATTCATACAAATTACACCTATTTTCATATGGTTATCTTAACATGTTGCACAAAGTTCCACAACAAAACTATTGGTTAGTCAGAACGTAAAACATAAAGGGATTTGACAAATAACGTCGATTATCCTCAGAATGAAAGGGATTAGTCAAAAGCGTAATACACAATGTAGGGGAGCGGCTAAGGGAAAAATCGTTCAGTTTGTGAAGAAAGCATGAAACTTTCCACAGTGGTATTTTAGGACCTAAGGATCATGAAAAAAAATAGACCCCAAAAAAATCGATCCCGTGGTGGCAGCCATATTGAATTTCAAAATGGCCGCAATTTTTTTACTTATTTTAGTCTATAACTCCGTAACTAAGGGAGGTAGAATGTTAATTCCTGCACCTTCACCCATGTTTTGAGGGTCAAGGAATCCAATGGACCCATTGTCAATTTTACCAAATGTCGGCCATATTGGATTCCAAGATAGCCGACACCAAAATTCAGATTACAGTATATTATATCTCATAGAATATCTTTTTTTTCTGATTGATTGAACAATTTCTAGATGTCACCCCAATGTTTTCAGGGTTGAGAATTTTCAATTAGCATATTTAAAATTTCATTTTGTGTTAGCCATATTGGATTTCAAGATGGCTGCTGCTGACAATATAGGGTTAAAGTGTTCCATGGTCAATGATGCGAAATGCAAAATTTCCAGGTTTTCCAAGTGTTTCAAAGGTGGGTGGTAAATTTGAATATTTCTTGAAATCTTATCCCCTTATGTCTGCCATATTTGATTCCAAAATGGCTGCCTTAACAAATTTTATAGACCAAACTTTCTTAATTTATGCTGTTTATTTAGGTAAAAAGGCATTTTCAGCTGAACGTTCAATACAGTATCTCCTGGTAAAAGCATATATCAATATCAGGGTCACATTTGGTTATAATACAACCAATCAAAAAATGAAAGTAAAGATGCATTTTAAGCAGGTCAAGGTTGCATTCCTCATGATTATCAAAGTCAAAATGTCAAAAGTTTGTCAGTTAAACCTCATAATAATTACCATTACATTTGCAAAGCTGGGTGCAAGCCTTTTTAGTCTTGAATGTCTTAAAGCATTTGCAGTTTCCTGAGCAAGATTTAGTGCAACCACAAGCAATCAGTTCAAGACAGGCTTTTTCAGCAACTGGTAAAGTTGTCCACATAGGTTTGTAACATCCATCCTCAGATTTTCTCCAACCCCAGTCATTTGCGCAAGGGAGTTGCGGTTGAGATTGGAGGCACTGGCTCCAAATGTATCCTGCCTGGTAAACTGATGTCTTGATATGCTCCTCAAGTGCTGCCCTGGTCGGAGGAATATTGTCAATGTTTCTTGAACATTTTGTGAACAAGTTCATTCGTGCTGCATTCACATGGATATCATCACTAGTACGACAGTACATCAAAACTACGAACCGCTCCAGTTTGCCAATGACCTCTTCTGAAAGTATGCATGGAGACGATAGCAAGATGAAAATCTCAATGCAATCCAAGTGTTCCAAGCTGTTGTCTTTCCATAATTTGCAAAATATGCTGTTGTGTCGCATCCCGTGAAAGCATGAAAGTATGGCAGTCCTTTTGCCTTCTGAGGACCAATTGAAGATACTATCTCATGAATAGGGATGTACCGAAAGTCTTTGCCAGTTCCATAGGTAATCCATAGCTCCTGAAGGTTAGAAATGTCACTGAAACTAGCAACTGCCAGGACAACAACATCAGTGTCCACTGTTCTGATCATCACTGTTTTGAAGACAGACAAAACTGCATCCTGGACATGCAGCAGGATCCTTGAATCTGCTTCCTCTTGTGTGCATGGCTGAAGTCGATCCGTTTGCAGATCTAGACTTGAGCTAACAACAGACTCATTCAAGGTGGATACAATCACTCTGTTTCCAGTGTCATTTGAAACACACTCGTTAGCTAGGAACTGAAAAAGTTCATCTTTGTTGTTATCATTACGTAGGAAATTTTTCCAATTTCCTGGAAGCTTGACATTTTGTGACACCCGTCGGCGAGCACCAGTTCCTCTGCTCTCTCTTGTAGAGAGTTTTAAGCTGTCCTTCAAGTAAACATCCCAAACTATGTCAATTCGAAAAGATTTCTGTAACTCAGACATCACATATGGTAGGAACACCTCCTTAGCATACTCCCCAAATGTCTTAGCTTCTCCAATTGGCAGAAAGTGTACAACAGCTGCTCCGTCAAAGACTCGAACATTAACAATAGGATGACTTGAGTGCAAATCCTTGTTTTGAGATTGGAGACAGTCTTAAAGATCAGACTTTTTCCCTTTCCTCAATTTCCCTCCTGAAGATATTGATGGCGGATATAGCTGGTTCTCATGTTTGAAAAAATCATCGAGGTTACTTTCCCTCATCTGGCTAGCTATATAGAGTCTGGAGAAGAGACTACAGTCATTCTTAAGTTCTAGAACTTTTTGTTTGTCCTTAGACACACCAGATTTTGATTTACTTTTAAAAAGCAGGAATGAATTTCTCGAAATTGGTGCACTTATTGCTGTCTCATTTTTCACTAATCGCTCCTCAATGAAGGTTTTGAATTGTTCTGTCCCAAGTATTTCAATTTTTTTAATACTGTCAACTACACACTGGGACAATATATCTTGTGTGTCAATTGTAGACAAGTTCTTGCTTTGATCAAGAAAAGGATTTCCAAGTTCCTCCATTGTGTGAACAAGAGCTTGCACATCCTCCAAGAAAGTTCTGTGTGTGGCGTGGCTCTGATCATGATGTTTGCTGCCAGTGTCTGCAGCATCTGTTGGATCCATTTCAAGTTCATATTCCGCTACAATCTGTGAGAGTTGTGGACCAGCCACCATCCATCGTCGCAGGGCACCAGGGTTTTCTGTTAATCCAATAGCTCCACCATCTCCCTTTACACGGGCATTAACCTGCTCGTGGGCTTGGTCCAGTCCAATAGCTGAAAAGGTATTTCCAGTTTTATTGGAAGTAAATGCATCTCGCATGAAAGCATTGTAAACCTCTGGGCATCTTTGCTGGAGAGTAGACATGTCTCTAATGTGGACTGGAAGCCATCTTGCATAATGCACATGATCCATGGCAAAGAACCAAGGGGCAAGTTTGGCCAAAGTTTCCGACATACAACTCGAAATCAGACGTCCTAATTGCTCTCACAAATGCCAGCAGTGTACGTTCTAGATCAAACACCATACTCCAAAAATGAAACATGGGATGTTGGATGTTCAAGACGCATCTGTTCACACCATTCAAGGTATGCATTCTCAGAGTCAAGAGCCCTGTCAGCAGTTGATGTGTTAACCTCCTCATAAGCTTGTCTCTGAAGAATATGTAGTGTGGCCATGGTTACCTGATGAGCTCTTCGTGTCTTTGTTACATGAGATCCATGTATAAAACTATCAGCTGTTCCTGAAGTTGCAACATCCGCTTGAGTGAGTGCATTTGTCCAGCCACTCCCCTCAAGCAAGTCCCCAATTACTTTTAAGGAAGCCATCTCTATATGCAAGGGACCAAGCATCACAACATATTTGTCTTCACCATATAGATTTGAAAATTTCCATTGAATTTGTTTGCCTATGGCATATAGAGGTTGATCCATTGTCAGAACTGGGACCTGACCTGGATTAAGTAGTTGTGTGGCATCCTGATTGGTCTTCATACAATGCATTATCATGGCAACAGAATGCGATGCTTCCCTAAACATTGGCATTAGGGCTATAGGCGTTGGCAATTTGGCATTAGTTGGGTCCTGTAGTGATGCATGAAATGCTGCCCAAGATACAAAATCATCTTTATCAACAGTTTCTTTTAGAAAAACTGAGACATGTTTCTGGAGCCACCTATTCTCAACCTTCTCATCATCAAGTAGCTTATTCGTTTTTGGTGTCACGGGTCCAGCAATTATTGGTGCTTTAATTTCCTTAGGCATTTGAGGAGCAGGTAAAATGTTTGTGTAACTTAATGGCAATGGAGGTATTTATTTTTCAGTGATATTGTCCTCTAAAACAGGTCGATTTCGATCGGTTCCACAACTGTCTTGAGTCGAATGTTGGCATAAAGAGTGGGCTGTTCCATGAAATGATTCATCTGAGGTCACAGAACTGGGGTTATGATCAATATTATCAACTTGTCCAGTAGTGAAAACACTGTTTTTCAACTGTGGGGGGACATACATCTCCATCATTTTCAAATTGTTTGATAATACTCTGAGCAACTGAAGATGATATCCTAAGAACTCGGTCATAGGATATGGACAACCCATGCATGTGGAGACAGTCAATCAGTTCACGCTTTCTAGTCTTAACATGCATTTTGAGACCAAGGTAGAGTGGGATAGGAACTTCCCGGTCACTGTTATGTCGCACTACCGATTGTCTTTGTCTTGTAGTTTTCTTAACACTATTGAAGACTATGAGTTGTGATATGGTTTTTGCTGCCTGGTTAGCAGATTTCTCCTTCATTGACTGTGATTTAATACTAAGTCCATCAAGAATCATGTTGACAAGTGCAAGCAATGTTTTAGGAACAGTTTCTTCCTCACATAATGAACCACTAAATGCATGGCCAAATTCAAAAAGCTGTTTTCGAACTATTGTGGCTGCTTTAGCCAGATGAATTGCTTCTGAATCATTATCAGAACAAGCCTGCAAAATTGCGTCACCAATTGCTGTGTCATAAGTAAGTAAAATATCTCTCCCCTGCTTTGCAGCCTTCAGGTATGGACAGTGTCCTAGAAGACGTTCTTTGAGTCTAGTGGAGTTAACATTACCCTTATATTCTGGGCTAAGTTCTGCAAGACGTTCACTATACACTGTTACTAAATCAGCCAGACGAAAAACAGGCACAGTTGCAGCAGTTGCTGACAGCCTCTGTTCCTCAATGTATGATATCAACTCTGCCAGTGCTATACTATCACATGAAAGTAAATCTGAACTGCCCTTGACACTTTCGGAACGTTCCTCTAATTTCACTTGTCTCCTGTACCTATTGAAGAGATTGGTCAAGCAATCTTTGTGATATATGGCTGTAGATGCGACCATGTTACCAGGGGCTAATTTTGTTAATAGCTTTGTGTCTTTTAGCTTAGTAGCATACATTCGAACTGTTTTATCAAGTCCAAATGTACTAGCATTGTGTAGTCCTGGGGGTCCCGCCTTTTGGTCACAGAAAAAGCAGACGGGTTCTTCCTGATTGGAGGTGCTACAGTGAGGACCCTGAATACTAGATCTTCGTTTAACTGGACTGTAAACACAAGATTCGTCACTTTCATCTGCAAGTTCTAAGGCACGCTTTTCTATGCGGTCAAGCTTCAAATCAGTAAACAAGTTTCTGCAGTTCTTGTGCCATTGTCCTCTGTTTTTCTGCAAGGTTGCAGCTATGCCTGAGCCGTCGTTTAACTGCTGCGGACATACATTTAACGGAACTTTTCCAAGTTCATGGAATTTCATTAAGTTCTTGTCAAATTACTGATAGCTTTGCCCTATCGCTTTGGCAACCCCTCGCCCTCTCCCTCGCCCTCTCCCTCGCCATGGTTGTTCAAGGGCCTGTGACGTCGTATTCTGCTGGCACAGTACACATAAATTCCAGTCGATCAGGGATCTTGTCACGTTGGTTTCACCCGGCTTAACAAGTTGGAATTGTTTTGACATTGCTGTCTTGTCGCATCAAACCTGAAAATAAGCATACAAACACTATGAAATAAAATCTAAAAGTAAAAAAAATAATATGACGGCCATCTTGAAATCCAAAATGGCCGCCATTAGGTCACTTTTAAAGTTAATAACATCGACTGATCCTCTGAAATTGAAAACATGAAGATAGACAGTGATTTTATGGTCTATTACCCGATATAACACAAAAGTTTCAGAAAAATAGGAGATTTTGGCGGCCATATTGGAATTTAATATGGCGGCCACCAGGGGACACTATTTTCTAGGGTCTATTTTTTTTTATGAACCATAGGTCCCATAGAGTTCACATATCAAGTTTCATGCTTTCTTCACAAACTGAACGATTCTGGTGAAAAGTGGCCCTTAGCCGCTCAGCTAATGTGACTCTTAGACAAAGGGTCTACTTCATTGTCCTATGGATTAAGATGTTAGTCAGACACGTGGACGACAATCAATTGTAGTGTCAGAAGTACATAAGATTATAACAAATTAAACCATAATTACAACAAAACAAAGGATTATCTGAGTTCTACAAGGTTAGAACCTTCTAGGAAACTTGGTTACACAGTTTCCTTAAGCTCGCAAAGGATACTAAAAATTACGTTCTAACAAATCTCTCTGCCAAATTCAAGTCTGGCCTTTGAACATCCTACAATTTAGGTTATACATGTGGGCCAAATGGGATACAATGAGGTGACTCTTAGAATGCTTAATTAAGCTGATTGAATTTATGACTTAGAAACTTTTAATACTTCAAAAGCCAAAGGTGAAAAAATCCAGCTCGAAGGACTACTTGAGGAAAATTTAAGTGTGGAAATTTACATAATTCAAACCATATTGCCCGAACTGAGAGTGGGAAGTGATAAATTAAATAAAAGGATCATAACGAAATAAAGGGTTAGTCAGGATATTAAACATAAAGGGATTCAAGAAATGATATAGATTAGCCTATGAATGAAAGGGGTTAGTCAAAAGTGTAAATCACAATGGGATCCTTAAATAAAGGGTCAACACAATTGCCCCGTGGATTAAGGAGTATAGTCAAGCATGTGGATGACAATCGGTTGCATGGTGTCAGACGTCTATAAGATTATAAAAAAATTACAGTAAGTTCCCTTAATTCCTTGGGCCCGCCCTCGAGACTCCCATGATACGCCACACTGACTGCTTCAAGGGGTCTTTCTTCTTCTTCTGGGTACACAAGGCAGGGTGTCGAAGATAAGCACTGAGGATGGGCCATATGGGTCCCCAAGAGCTTGACCTACTTCAGCACTGCACGTCCTATTGTTGGAAGGCTAGTTTGAAAGGAAGAAACTGTAAACCTGTCTCCCGAAGCAGAAGAAAAACACTATACGATGTGAAGACATCTAGGCCTACCCAGTCTTTAGGTGCCATATAGGAATCAGAAAACCTGATTACTCTCTCTTTAGAAACCGGTCTTGAAGGGTGTCTCTATAGAATACAAGGAGTAATCTTGTGGCTTCAGGGGAATATACCTAAGAATAAAACCTGTCTGGCATATACAATAATTGATATAATGAAAGAAAAATCAGAAAAGACAGTGCATGGTGGACAACTTCCTAGTCAAACAGACTTGAAATGTAGACAGAGAGATGTAAATAAAATGCAAATAAACTGTAATGTACGAGATGAATAAGTATAAATGCATAGAAATAAAGAGTGAAGGTAATTCTTCATGGAAGGGTTGGTAGCCAAAATTCACTCTCTTTCCTGAAGAGTCACATCTAATAGCTGAAATTTCATTACTTGTCATTGACAGCTGACATTGTGACTAAAGTCAAGGCTCCAGTTAGACAAACCCATTGTATAGCACTATTAACCATCCCTTCGTTAGGTTTTTATATATAAGCGATGAGGACATCTTTCATTAACTTTTGTGACCCTGATATTCCAAAGTCAATACCTCTGAATTTTTCTTTCAATGAGTTTGTCCAAGAAACATATCTTAAAGCACAGTCTCTGTATAAAGACCAATTTTTATCTCGAGGAAAGGATTTAGGCAAGTCATCTTCATATTCCCTCTAATTCTTGCATCTCTTATTCATTTATGACATCCTAGAGCTGCATATCTACAAGGTATCATGTCTCACACATATGGTAAATTTCTTCATTTGCCAATATACAGAAATTTACTTACAACTCCCCATTTAATTCTAAGACTTTTTCTTGACCTATCCTAGCATCCAGACGTTCTCATTAATTTTCCAGGTCTTAATCACTCCTCTTTGGCATTCAGAAGTTTGGTCCTTCCTTTTTATTGCAATTTGTCCATATTTAGAAGATATAATCTGAAGGGAAAATAATAGATTTTTTTTTTTTCATAGAAACTTATTACTCATAGTACGAGTTCCCTATTCACAATCACACAGCTTCATGCCCACACTACACAAAACGTGATGCAGGCGATTAATGTGTAGGCCTACACATGCTCCATGTTACTATTGGTCTTTTTCTTTGTAAGACGAGATAGTGCAGTGTTTGGGACTTTCGAATACCACAAATTTTCTCTATGTAAGATATAGATTTGTATGATAAACCAATTGTATTTTATGGAAAATTAGTATTGTAGTAATGTATTATTAAGGGTATTTCTATTGTAAACACATACAGTAGTAATAATGAAATTTGTATTTCCAAAATTGATTTTGTGATACATATGCTGTACTGTACTGATATAATATTTGTCTTCCACAGTCTCAGAATCAGTTATCACGAAGTGAAGGTGAACGCCGCCAGTTAGAGGAGAAAGTTGCAGATTTGCAGAGTGCAATTGGAGAATTGAAACGCCAGAAAGAACAACTGTCGGAGTTCAAAACCAAAGCTCAGCAAGACCTCTCAAATGCAGAGATAAAGAATGCCGAATTAGAAATGAGCTTGAAGTCCTTGAAAGGGGTAATTAAGTTAATCAGAGGATAACATTAACATTCACATCACTTAATTTTGATAATTTCCTCCAAAAAGGCCGAATGAATATGTAGATTAATCATATAACTCAAGAATAGTAATCAATCTTCTTTATTTTTATTAGAAGGGAAGTTGAATTATCTTGAGATATTTTTTTGAAAAGAAGAAATAAATAATTTTGTAGAACTTTATTATGTTATCACTTTCTGTGTCACGTAAGATAGTGTAGGCCTATCATTCAGATAATGATATTGGCAAGGATTTGTTTTAATATTTGTCTTTTAAAAGATTTGACACGTTAGTAGAATATTTTGTAGTGTTGGCAATTATACCTATATAGTACATTTTAGCTACCAACAGAGTTATATATATATATATATATATATATATATATATATATATATATATATATATATATATATGTATATATATACACATACATAAATAAATATAAGGTACATTTTAGCTACCAACATATATATTTGTGTGTATGCATTTCTTCTAACTGTAATCTAACAATTTAATATATTTCTTGAAAAGAACCAAAAAAGAAACTAAGGAAATCAAATTAATCACCATTT
>NC_090732.1:39303395-39328395 GCF_036898095.1 Palaemon carinicauda | reverse complement strand
TAGGTCTTTTTTCCTTAACTTGATGCTTTGTCCTTTCTTTAGTGTTTCCTCAATTTTTGTCAGATTGTGTTTACGAATATCATGAGTTTTCAATGTTTTTATTGGATTGGATAGTTCTGCTAATTATATATCATCTCTCTTGGATTTTACTATAATTTCCAATCTTTTATATATTAGGTTTTTGGTGTCCTCTGATATGTTTCTGTGATCTAGTTGATGAACTATTCTGCCTATCTCTTTTGCTGATTCCAATACAATTTTTTTTTTAAATTACAGTACTATTGACATCTTCTTTACTTGCTTCTGATTCATCTTGTAGCTTGGAGTATTTATTTTGTTTCTAAACTGAACTCATCATATTTTTCTCTTATCTAAGGAGTGTTTATTTTCTTTCTTAAAGTTAGTTTTCTTTTCTTTACTTAGATCAAAACAAATTGCACTTTTCACCATTCTATAGTCACTTGACTTTAATGTGTTTAACACTGTTACATCTTTAACTAAATTATCTTTTTTCACTGAGAATAAGATATATTTAGTTTTTCATTTCTTCAGGTGTGCTCCTCCGTGTCCATTTTCTATGTTCCTGTTTATAAGAAAAATTTTCATGATTTTTTAGATTGTTTCTTTTAGCAAATTCTGCAAGCATGTTTCCTCTGTTATTTCTTGTGCCTACTTCATATTTACATACTGCTGATTCTCCTCTCTTCTTGTGACCTACTTTTAACATTGAAATCACCTAAAGCAAATGATTTTCAGTTTTTACTTCTTATTTAGTTTGATAATCAATATTACAATTCTATCACTGGTACTTTAAAATTCTTCCATGTTACTTTACAAGATTTTAATTAATAAGAAAACCAACTCCATTTTCTTTATTCTTTTCATGTCCTCTGAAGCAAAATACTGTATATGGTTCTCTTTTAACTCTATATAAGATTGTCGAGTTCTTCTAACTTCACTTAATCTTATTCATCATCATAATCATTCATTACTAGTCCACTGCAGAACAAAGTGTTCAAACATGTCCTTCCACTTGCATCTGTTTATGGTCTTTCAGTGCCAGTCCTCACACGCAAACTTTCTGTTTGTCAATCCATCTAATTATATATATATGTATATATATATATATATATATATATATATATATATATATATATATGTATATATATATATATACACACACACATATACATAAATATTTATATTAGAAAAACAGTAGTGGTGGTCATAGCATTTTTATGTACTGTAGGGATAAGATACTGTGCAAAGTTATTTTTGAAAATGTACTAAGTTTCCAATACCTGCCACATTATTATATACCTTTGCTAATTTAGGATATCAATGTATGTAGTATTAGGCTGGCATTATAATACACTTTTTTTCTTTGTAGAATCTAATACTCAATCACTTGCAGTGTTGCTAGAGTATGTGAGCATATCCTGATTTTATCATATGATGGACTCATTGCAATATATGCATTAACTTTAATGCGTTATAATAATAGTTTCATTTAAAACTACAAGTTCAAGTTATTGGTGCTCAAGATTTTAAGACTTTTTTTATGTAGATCAAATTTTTTTTTTCCATTTTCTCAATCGTTGGGTGTATAAAGTATAATAGATTTGTCATGCTGTTTTCAATATTTTTTTATTTTAATTGAAACATTAATCACCCCTTTTAGTTTCTTCCAGTTCACTTTTATTTGTGTCTTGATAAAAAAAGAATAGATCTCTAGCATTTTTTTAGTCTAGCTATTAAAATGAGCAGCGCCTTCATGAGTAAACATCAGATAAATATACTACTCACTATCTGATTGTTTATTACTGTGCTCCAATTACCATCACTTGAATTTGTCCAAGTTGCTACCAACATCGCAGCTATAGTTTTCTGTAAGTTTAGTTTTGCATGTAATTAACAGTAGATACATGATTAATTTAGAATTAATTTACTTTTTTAGTGCCTGCAATAATTTGCTTAATGTAGTCAACTTTCACATTATTCAACAGTAAAAGAGTAATTGTAAAGTTACAAACATTATACGTATTATGAAACTAATTGAGATTCTATAAACAATTGAACTGGAAGTACAGATTTAATTTATCACTTCCCAATATTTTAGGGAACTTTTTTTATTTTTACAATGACCATCCAATTACATTTATTCATTTGCTTAGCACATGCTTAGGAATTAGATTTGATCTGGAGAGCTTTACACCTTACGTTCATTGTTGTAGATTAGGATTTATTATTAAAACCCCAGTGAATGCATCTGTGGACTTCATAAAAAGGCAAACTTTAGCCTATTTTGACCATTGATGCTCTAGTTCCACTGACACAGGATATCACTGTATTGATATTGCTTTTTACCATTTAATACTAGGGTATATATTACTGTGATTTTCATATCACTTCCCACTTCAATGTTAAGAAAGCATTCTCAGAATGATTAAATTTTAATGCCAAGTTATTTGAGGTTTTATAGTAATGAAATATCCATGTATGGAATTTTTTGTTTCTAATCAAA
This sequence comes from Palaemon carinicauda, assembly GCF_036898095.1. Lineage (NCBI taxonomy): Eukaryota > Metazoa > Arthropoda > Malacostraca > Decapoda > Palaemonidae > Palaemon > Palaemon carinicauda. Next base: position 39,325,871 of record NC_090732.1, on the reverse strand, counting down.
GAATTTATATATTTTGTAGAATTGGTTGATTTAAATGGTAATCATTTTCAGTTGGTTACATGAACATGGTTTTAAAATTCTCCACTAAAGTTTTCTTATTTTTGAATGTTCACACATTTTATCTAGCACTAATTCATCTACTGTGGTGTACAGTATATTGCTGACATGAGGCATTTCAAATTACACTTTTATAAAACTTCTAGCTCATGACTATTTTGTACATATACATAGTTCACATGGAAATAGGTGTGTTGCAAAATATTGAAGCTTTCTTAATTAAAAAACCAAAGGGGCTAAGTGCGCGATGTTTTGGTCAAAAATTGGCTTGAACAACAATTAGGCCAAAGTAAAATAGTTATATTATGAGACTAAACTGAAACAGTAAATTCAAATATCAACTTCTCAACACTTGCAATTGCCCTGTTCAGAACAGGTATTTCAGTCAAAGTGGAATAGATTGTGGAACTGGTTATTCTTTTTTAATGAATTTCTCATAAGGTTTTGGAAAATAAAAATATTCTGAGCCTTACAACATTTGATGCATGAGTTTTCAAAATGGTTAATTCAAATATCCATTCTTTGTTTCTAGGCAATCTTACAACCTGAAGCCAAATGATTGTGACTATACCCATATGAATACTGTATTTATTTATCATATGGCTCTTATGTATTGCATAAGGACTTTCGTGAGAATTCTGTACCGTGTTGTACCAAATTTACTGTGAATTTTATAACTGATGAGGACTTATCATGTAAAAGGATGGGATTTTTTTATGAAAAAAAAAAAATCCATGCAATTCATGTAAACCAGCATTAATTAAATTCTGGTAGCCGGTAAATTTTTTATTTGGTTTTAGTATGGAGCTAACTTGTAGAGGATATCTTGGAAATCTGATACTTTTTAATTTCTATTGCATTTTAAAGATTTTCAAGTACCTTGTTTTTCAGAACCTTGGAGAGCGATCATCTGCAACAGATGAGCTTGTCACAAAGGTCTCTCGATTGGAACAGGAAAAGTTTGAACTCCAGACTAGGCTCAACAATCTGGAAGTGAGTAACATTTGTATTCTTATCAAAAATTTTTTTAATAAAGGGATAATGCTATGTTTTTCAAAAAGGCAAAAAGAAAAAAGAAAAATCAACTTGGCATATAAAGGTGCACAGTTTACTTAAGATGAACTTCGTTTATCTAAAGCAATCAATGTCTACTGATACTGTATTCATGCTTTTTACTTCCAAGATCATTTCACTATGGGAAAGGTCACATGTAATTTTTTTTATTTTAATACTTGTATGTTTATTTAGCTACCAGATTGAAAGCATTAAGATCCAGATTATTTGGCAGGGAAATCATTAATTATATTGTTTAAACATCGTGGATCTCGATATATATACAGAGAGTTTGATAAATTAAAACATCATCTTGCACATTAAGAGTTTGATTAATTGATAATTACAGCAAAATTTAGTCAATAGTCAGAGCAGCTTAGCATGGCCAGTTTCTCTTTCTCCCTTGCACTATGAGAACCCCCCTCCCTTTTGTTGCATTATAAGTTGCTCTGTAATCCACATATATTAAAGTATTCTTTATTACTGTGTTATTGAAATCTATACTGTATGTGAACAAATGTTATCTTCATTTCTATTAATAACTTTCTTGTATGTACAAGATTAATTTCTGAAGCACCAGTGTGTGTAGTCTTTTGTGGCTACTCTAAAATTTTCTTATTTATGATTATTTTCTTTTGTCTTTTTGCCCTGGGATAAGAGCCATATTTTCCCCTTGCTCATCTTGTAAAGCCCTTATTTATTTATTTTATTTATCAAAGAAAGTTTGTGTGTGATGTAGGACTTAGCAAGGTATGTCTTTTGCTTTTAAAATACGTTTTTGTGCTAAATAATAGTCTGTTCTTAAAAGACATAGACTCACATATCATTTGTACCTTGGTAGTGGTCAACAAATTGAACTAAACAAGAAAAGTGCAGAATGCTAAGAGAATAAGTAATACAGTGAGCCCTCGCTACTTCGCGGTTCGACTATCGCGGATTCACGACTTCGCGGATTTTTTTCATAACGCATGTATATACATATATCGCGGATTTTCTGGAAATTTCGAAAATACCCGTATATATGAAGACCCCAAATATTTCGTTAATTCCATTAATAAATAGTAATATCTGCTCTTACTGATGGTTCATTGCATTACATATGACATATAATTCGGTACAGAAAGAAATGAAACACGAAAAGAGAATGTGATCATACGATAATTCAGTATACGTAGTAAAATTAAATCGAACATGAAACGCAAATCAGATGCAGTCTGACTTTGTCATATTTGAATGGTGTAAGGCTGCTGATGGCTACTACTACAAATGTAATGGATGTGCATCTTTTCCGTGAATCTTTTGTCTGTATACGTACGTAGTACTGCATCCAATAATATTCTTTGTTGCAAAAATCACATCTTGAATAAGCGTACATATCCTACAACAAAACAAGCGTAAAATAACGTACGTAAAGCATACTGTATATAGTACCTTGTATTTGAATTTTTAACTACTACGTAGCATGTAAGACGGACTGTGATTGGTTCCAGTGCTGATAGATGACGAATCAGCTCCCAAGTTTTGTAATTTAGCCTGTGATTGGTGTTTTGACCGCTTCTCCGATCCGCAGCATCTTCTCGCGGCCACTTTGTTTGCCGCTCTCTCGCCGGGTAGATGCTGCTACGTTACTGTGTAACTTTAATCTGTGCTGTGCGTGACTGTTTAAAGTTGAACTTTTTGTTGAACTTTCTGTTTAACCCCTACAATGGCTCCAAAGCGTTCAATGACTCCCAAGCGTTCTGCTTCTACTAAGGCTGGTAGTGAGCCTAAACGCCACCGAAAAATGATGGCGATTGCTGAGAAGGTGACACTTCTCGATATGTTGAAATAAGGCAGAAGTTACGCGGCCGCAGCCCGGGTGAGAAATTTTACCCATAAGTGGAAGGCTGAGCATTTTTACAAAACCTACCTCAAGACACCATTTTAGTTCTTCTCTATACTTGAGCAATTCTATCAATGTTAACATCATCTATCAGTGGTCCCAAAATAGGTGCAGGAATAAATTTCTATTTTTGTGCCTCAGATACTGACCCTACCATAGAAGCACATATCTATTCTCTTCTCCTAATCATAAAACTCACAAAGGGTGATAATGCTTCAGAGGTTCCATCTGACTGTTTTAACAAAGTCGGTCAGATAATCTAAAATTACATCCAAATCCTGATGGCCTGCAAGTTTTTTTTTGCTATGACACTAGATATAACTCCTATTATAGAATCTGCAAAAGAAAGTTTTTAAAGTATGTGCCATATAATATATATATATACATACATATATATATATATATAATTATTTACATAAATATAATATATATATATATGATATATATATATATATATATATATATATATATATATATATATATATATATATACAGTATATATCTATACACATGTATATAGATATATATACAGGTATATATATACACACATATATATATATATATATATATATATATATATATATATATGTATATATATATATATGTATATATATATATGTATATATATATATATATATATATATATATATATATATATATATATATATATGTATATATATATGTATATATATATATATGTATATATATATATATATATATATATATATATATATATATATATATATATATATATATATATATATATATATATATATATATATCACAAACACTCATGATTTTACTCGATCCAAATATCAACTCTAAAGGCATTTTAAAATGAAATTCTACCTATGGGAATGTATATCCACTGGAAATTGATTTATGAATAATACTTCTTCCTGGTCAAGGATTTGATGCTTCTGAGTAAAAAAAAAAATGCCAGCAAAAAGACTCATCAATCATGCTATCATAGAGATAACCTGGTTGGTAAGAGTCCCTGCCAGCACTTGTTTCGACTCGGAGGCATAGGTTCGAATCCTTGTCCAGCCAGAAGTATTATTCATAAATGAATGTCCAGTGGATATACATTCCCAAAGGTAGAATTGAATAATAAAATTCCATTGTGGTTGATATTTACACACATACTTATATTATATATATATATATATATATATATATATATATATATATATATATATATATATATAAAATAAGGATTTATGTATATGCAAGTATATTCAGCCTTAATAGGGTGGATGATTTTTTGAGCCAAAAGATTTTCCTGGATACAATTTTCTTATTCTTCCATTTGTATTTCCTTTCTGACTCATTACAACTAGAGCATTCAGAACAATTTTGGTCTAGATTATGCTGCTGGTTCCTGTACATGGCACACAGGATAGGAAGAATTTCTTCCAAAAGTAACATATTCACAGTGATTTTAACACGAGAATGCATCACAAAAGCAAATAAAGACATACCTTGCTAATCCTGATCTTAATCTTATGAAAATTTAAATATATAAATTAGGAAACAATAATCCCAAAAAGGTTTCAAACAGTGTGAGAAAATTACAGACGGAAGTCTACGAATGAAGTACATAATATGAGTTTACTAGGTAAGGTGGGACTCCTGGATCACTGAATACGGTGATCAAATTCACAATACTATGTTTGGAGGTCCCCAGAAGGGCGGACATCGTGTAGGGTGTTAAGAAATAAGATATTAGTATTATTGCTCAAGTATCAGAATACAGTAATATATAATAAAAATTATGTTTATGAACAATACTTAAGCTTACCCACAAAATTAAACACGAGAAATCTTTATCCACTGCTTGTTCCAATTGTTACTATGATGATAGTCTCAAGAAAAGGAAAATTACATTAAAAACTCTTGATTTTCATAAGGCAGATATAATATCAGGGATAAGGGACTAAATGGGCATTATTGTAATCTACTCCAGTACGCAAATGTTTAAATCTTTCTTAGAAATTAAGTGACAGAATAGGAGTTAGTAAAATGATGAAGCAAGCCATCTAGTAATCGGTTACATACAAAATAAAAAGACTACAATTGTGTATTTTTTTTTTTTTACATTTTGGTTATATGAATTTGATTAAAGCTACTTTATATGTGCCCTTTTCTTTAGGAAGTAGTAATTAGAACTATATAACTCTTGTTTTCACTGACAGGAATGTTACCAAAATTTATCAACTTGTCTCGCGTAATTAAAAAAAAAAAAAGTTTTTTTATGCTGTAGATTAATATTTTCATAACAAAGCTAAACGTTTTTAGCCTTTAGTAGAATATTTTTCTAGTACACATATTTTCATGGCAGGTGCTTAATAATTTTTAGTAGTTTAAATTCACAGTAATTTAGCAAATATTGTGCTATAATAGATAAGATATATGTATCTTGTACTTTAGAATTGAACAGTTTGCAAACTCTCTAGTAGACTTAGATGTTGATTAGTACTGCATTTTTGCTACCTATGCAAGCACATTTTTGCAAATACAGTAATGATTTATTTTACACCACCAAAGCCATAGAGTGTTTTGGCACCCATCTCATATTTGCTCCCTTTGCTCTATTTTGCATTTTATATCTGTGGATTATTGTTAACATACATACTCTATATTTTACTGTTAGTCAAGTTGCTTTTTAGGACAAAAGCTTAACCCTAATAGGTAGTGTTTTGCTTTTATTTTTTCTTTACCACTCAATTTTATCATTAATCTTGCAATGCAATATTATAAATATTTCAGATATTGTCATATATGGGTGTTTTTACCCAAAAGTACATAGAAAGGTTAAAGTATTTCACAAAGAATTGTGATATGTGCAGGTTACTTTGTTCAATGATGTCTATGATTTTACTTTATTAAATTCTAATGTAAGTTTATGGAGACTATGGTATTTTATAGAAATAGCATTGATACCACTATATTAATGTGTAAGGATTGAGCCTCATTAAAATCACAGTAAACTGTAAATAACGGAGAAAGTTGATGTTAGTTGAAGTCTTTTTGTCTTCATTTTCTTGTAGTAAAATTTCCTGTCATATGTCTGTAGTGTAATGATAAAGGGCAAGCATCCCTTGCCTTGCACATTTCTGTGGATTTAAAAGAGGATGTTTAAGAAGAGTAGATATAGTATCATATAGTAGTAGTCTAAATAAAAAATATATATAAATACAGTAATCGTAATATGAATAATGCATATCACTGCACTGTAATGTATGAATAACACTTATGTTGGCAAGTCACATTTTTCATAGTCTTTGCTCCATCTTCAAAGTTATTGCCAAGCCATCGAAAATGACGCAGATACTAATTACACCTTTAAATAAGGTAAAATATGATAGTTTATAATCTATTCTGAATGGAATTTTCTCCTCTTTTAAGTAACTTAATGTCATGTTAGAGTTCTACAGTGAAGCACCTGGTGTCTGTTTTTTTTTTACTGTAATGCTCTTTTTTCAATTTTCTCCCTGATTTGGATACAAGTATCTTTCTGCTTTTGATGTAAGAGAGAGATATAATAGGTTTCTTTTAGGTAACTACTTTGGTGTACCTTTATACCAGTACTCATTATTATGAGAATTTGCTTGGTGTAGACTTTTTAATTAATTCTAGGCATGTCCAAGTATGGGAATTAAAGGATGTAATAACACTATAGTTTCCTTATTAAAGCTCTTATATTGACTCTTGTATTGTTATATTGAGGATTGAGACTAGGTCTGCCAAGTTTATATTAGAAGAAATTTTATAAATGGAGGAAGAATAGTGAATGTAAATTTTTTCCACAAGTACATATGCTGAAAGTTTTTTTATGTGATCATACCCACATAATGAAGTTTTTCATCCGTGGGACATCATTAGATCTCACAAGACTATCCCTTCAACCAAATATGTAGTGAGTTTAACAGTTTTGTCTTTTCTTTTGTAAGGCTCAATATTTCAAAGTATTCTAGGATATGTATTCTTGATGTGATCAATTGTGGAATGATCTTAATCAAGTGATAAATAGATGTAACTTCAAAAGATCAAACTTGGTGAGAATGTTTTCCTAATTTAACAGGTCTCCTAACATAGTTTTATTATTTACTTTATTACTTTGCATTCTTATTGAACTTAATTTGTTTAATTTTTTGTTAGTTCCCTTTTTATAAAATGTATATTTTTTTTCAAATTTATATTATTCTAAAATATATTGTAACTTGATAACTTTGCTTTACATGCATTTATAGTTAGCATAGAATTTGAGTTTAAAGTATCTTTTATGATTTTTTTTCTAATTTTCAAAACTTGAATATTTCATAAGAAAAAATCATCTCGATGAAAAATCTCTATAATGATATATTCATTTTCAGAATAGGACAATAGATAACGGAGATAGAATAGATTATATGAGTTACAAGTAGTTGCAAGAATTTTGGTTGTCTCAAAGACTTTCTTGTCCATCTGTGAAAAGTCCATTTGCTCAAGAATTCTTAATGTCTGTAGTAGCTGTTCCCACAGTTGTCTAGTTTGCAGATCAAATAAGTTCAAACATTCCATTATCTGTTTGTATCCAAATTGTCTTAGTGTTGGTACTAGTTTGGTGGCTCTAGCTTGTACTGCTTTCAGTCTATCTATATCTTCTGAATAATTGGAGCCAACAATTTTATTTCTTATTCTAGAAGTTGTCTTACTAGTGATGTGTACAGTTGCAGTACAATATTTTTGTTTCTGTATTTGAATTGTCTCTTAATGTAAGCTGCAATTTTCTGTGTGTTGAGAAAAAGTTATTTTTGATTTATGAATATCCAAAGATTTTTAATATAATTTTAGTTTTCCTCTTTCAAAAATGAATAACATCAAAATTACCCTAACTTTAATGTAATTCTAACTGGGTTATATATTCTATCTCTTCCATTGTTGATTCTTGCATCACATCATGGCCCTAGGTCCCCCACCCCTTTAGGGTGTATCAGCATGATACTCTGACCGGTATGCCATGACACACACACACACACACACACACACACACACACACACACACACATATATATATATATATATATATATATATATACATACTGTATGTATATACATATGTGTGTATATATATATATATATATATATATATATATATATATATATATATATATATTTATGAATATATATATATATATATATATATATATATATATATATCCATCTATCTATCTATCTATATATATATGTATATATATATATATATATATATATATATATATATATATATATATATATATTTACACATATATGTTTTACTGCCACAAGGATCACGTGACTTGATGTACAGCAAAAGCCAGTAGGAAATAATAAAAAGCTTTAGTACCAAGTGCTTTCGTGTATGAAGATTGGCTGAGTATGGAAAGAGAAAATTTTAGATTACATCGCCATTTTTGATAAACAATATTTAGTGAATACTGACTTGGTATGCCAGGAGCTGCTACTTGGACCTTTCCAACGAAAGATTTCTGGAAAAAAATTAAAGAAATGTTGTTGCATTTCTCATGTCATGAATCCTAACCTTCCGATCTTTCTTTCAACTTGCAACAAACTTTTTGAGCATCTGTGACCAGATTTTTAACAAGAAAATATATTTGGATTTTGGGCTAAAAGATTATTAGAATTCCCCACTAAACAAATAAGGAGAAATATCTATAATGCTGTAGTCTAGTCCAATTAATACTGAATTGCTGTTACCTGACAAGGATATTTTCTGATGCAATGTTCACCTTCTCTTTCAAAGAGGGAATTTGAAAGAATTATGGCAAAACATATAAGATAATCTTATATGTTCCCCTTCAAAATTATGTGTTTAGTTGAACAACACCAAAAGGAAAATTGTTTTAGATGTGAGATCACAAATTGAAAGATATTCCTAAAGTTCAAAACTTGACCCTTTTAAATATTGTAAAGCTACATTTATACTCTATAAAATAAATCTAACTAGGTGATATTACAATATTAAAAGCTCTAAACAGACTCGCTTTGGTGCCTAAAGTGAAAAAAACTAATTTCAGAATAAAGCTGAAAGGTAAATTTTCATAAGTTACGAAATGTAAAAATTCAATAATATTATTTGAACTAGTCCCAGTCATTAATACTTTCTGTTGTCTTTGGTACTGATTATTTGTTCTGTCTTTTGGAACCTGTGATAACCAATCTAGAGAATGGCAAAGACCTTTATTTTCTGAGAATTCTGTGGATAGTCTCCATGCGGTTAGATGTAGCACATATGAGTTTGGATACATCACTTTCATAACTGGTTGTCTTAGAAGATTGGTTCTATAGGGCAACCTTTTTGGACACTGGCGACAAAGGCCACACTTCAGTGAACCAGTCCCTTTGACGTCAAAAAGCACAGCTACCAGTGTCATCCTGCTTTTCATAAATATTTGGAACTAGTTTACCACCAGAGGAATCATGATGAACAGTAAAAATATGTAAAGGTCCCGATTTTAAAGATTGATCATGAATGGCAGAGGCAAGGGACTGTGTCAGTGCCCCAGCAGGAGAATGGTCTAGAGACTGACCATTTATACATATAATCAGTGCCAAAGCTCACTTAACATACAAGCTAAGACATGGGAGAGCCAGGCAAAGGGTGCTGAAGACTCAGCAGGTAGACATATAGGCTCCCCACAAATCCCCCATCCCTAACTCACAGGGGTGGTCAGGTTGTAAACACTACAAGAAACTATCAAGCTTGAGTGCATCTCAAACTCCAGTCCAGCAGATTGCCAGGCAGGGACGTTTCCGATAGGTTTCCAACCAGTCATATAAGAGGACATATACCTTGATGTTGAAGGATCTGGAACTTCTAAAAAAAACACTCCTAACTTTTTATTCAGTGATGTAGCAATCGTCCCAACCACTTCCAAATATTTAGATATACTGACAGATGTAGAGACCAATTGTTTGGAAAATTTTGAATTTTCCTTCTTAACTGACCTGCTAAAATATTAAATTTTCATGGAATGAACTTAGAAGTTTATTTATTTCAAATTTGTCCAATTCTCTGTTATACAGTACAAGAATGTGACATTGCCACCCTCCGTTTCCAGATATAGGTCAATGCCTTGCTATTGTCTGAAAACACTACCAATTTTTCTTACCACCAGTGGTTTCTGTTCCCGAAAGGCCTTGAATATAAATTGTTAGAAGCTCCCTGCAATCCCCTCTATAATCAACAATCATAGTCTTCTCTAGATATCCCCCTGAATTAAAAGCAAGTTTTTTCCTATGCTTTGAGCTTTTAATTAGTTCAACAACCATAGAAACATATTTTTCCTTAAGAGTAAGAGTGAGGTCTTCACATTCCTCATAATGGTGATTTTAACCAGAATACTGTCCCCGACACAAGACACAAAGAAAATGCTGATCATGATCACTTAGAATCAGTTCACTTGAACAATCTGTGTAGTAATAGTATTAGCTAACAAATCTAGAGGATTCTAAATCTGAACAGATTAAAATCTGCGGCTTGCAATTTTAAACCGACAGCAATGCAGCGAATGAAGACAAAGGTAGTATGGCTTCCCCAAGCCATTGGTTCATTACCATTAACCACTCAATTGTCGCATTACTTTACTAAAGTCCACGTGATTCTATTGGAAAAAAAGAAACAGATTATTTTTAGTTTCGGAAGTAAACGTTCATATAACCAAGTTCCAAAGAGGGGCAATATAAACATCGGGGGAGATTCATAGAAATGAATATATTTGATTTATAAAAACTGCTAGGAAACCACATTCTCAGGATATAAAAATAGACAATTACTGATTGTAACAGACTATGGGTCAGTTTAACAACAGAGTATTGATGATTGATGAAACACCCTGAGTGTAAAATTTACCTTTACTGTGATTTTCACAAGTGCTAATAAACATTAATTAACAAGCACAGGAAAACAATTCTGAAGAAAACACCATTTTAAAACTGTTATAGAGCTGTTGTCAGCATTCAAGGTCCTTAAATATTTTGCTTATTATTAAGTTTATACCTGCAGGGTCATATCCACATTGTTTATCCATGGGAGCTCATAGAGTACACGTGTGTTCAAATGATATTTTTTAGGTGAAACCTTTCTTTCTAGGGAAACTTCCTACTTCTTCTTTTAGAGATACAAAAGACTGCTAATCCAAGAATCATTACAATTACAATATTTGAAATTTATGTGATTAATATCTTTACGTGGAACAAAATTCAATAGACATCTATTCAAGAATTTTAGCCTTGTATATTGTGTTTTGAAGAGTTTTTTTTTCTTTTCTATGTCTATGACAAGCTTGTATAAATAAGATAATAGAACTTCTTATCTCTTGTTGCTTTGTCTCATAAAACATCGCAATCAGTTTTTTTTAATATATGCATGAGCATGAGTACATATGCTAGCTTTATTAGACACTGGAAATTTTATATTTCTGTTAATAGAAAATGTGAGATATTAACTCTCAACAAAAGTGAAATAATTTTGAAATGGGAATGCATTTAACATGAGTTATTCTAATCTGAGTGGCAGATAACTATAATTTTGTTGCACAACTCAACTCCACAGTAATGTGAATATAACTAAACACAAGAATATAACCATCTAAATAAGATAGAGCTTGTAATGGTTATGCACCTTATTTATTTCAAAATGGAATTCCACCACTTCACTCTGCTCTCTTTATACTGTAAACTCCTTCATCAACAGAGGAAGTTGGCCCTAAGTGAAGCAGAAAAACGTGATATTGAAAAGACAGAATATAGGATTGAGAAGGATAAAACTGATATAAAGAAGATATTGGAGAAGGTATGATGGTTTTTCATCTTTATTGGCTCATATAGATTTTATGGCTGCAATATTTTAGCTTAACATATTCCCAATGTTGTACGAGTACAAGGAAAACCAAACATGAAAGGAAAACCAAACAAATATTCTGCTTCATGCAATGTAGTTTAGACTTTTTCTGTAATAATGCTCTTTATGTAGTTTCCCCAATTTCTATCCAAGTAGTTATGCTATACAGTATATTGTTCAGTGCAGTAGATGCTTTCATGTTAATAGATTCATAATACAAAATTATAAGGTTACTTGTATGAATATCTTTTTTTTTTAGAATTTAATACAATACTTTGATCATCCTCAGTATGAACAAGATCGACATGATCGTCCAGACCATCATCGTTCTGACACCATGATTCTAACTGGATCTGAACAATCTGTTCATGACTCTAACATCAGTGCCCTTCGTGTTGAAAATATGGAACTACGCAGAAAGATCGATGACCTAGAAACTTCCAGAACTGATCTACAACAGAAACATCTGAAGGAGGTAGAGACGGTTTTCATGATTCGTACAATTTTTTGCTCTAATTTTAATTTTCTGAGTACAGATACTTCTGTTCTATATGTCCTATTAATTTAGTGATTTATATCACTGTAAAAAGAATTCTAAATGTTGATTAGACAACAATTTGTACAATATTAAGAATAGATTTGTATATTATAATATGACAAAGTATCTTTCATTCCATTGATGACTGTAGTGGAATCATTCTAGGTTTGTGTCATATAAGTTTGATTATATTTCATGTATATTCTTTTTTCATACAGACATTGGAGATGAGCAGTGACCATCGCCGAGAGCGACAGATTGATAGCGAGAAGATTCGCCGGCTCACCAACCAACTGGAAGCCCTTAGACAAGAGAAGGAGCGTTGTGAACTAAGAATACATTCACTTGAACAACAGGTAAAGGTCATATAATTGATCTGGTTTGATAATGGAAAAAATTGTGATACTCTACTGTATTTTGCTTTGATCTTATATCATAGTAATTACACATTCCTTGAAAAAATATATATCAAAGTTGAGTAGTTAACTCACATAGTTGAGCAATCTACGAAAGTAAAATAATCTCGGCATAGTGCATTAAAATTTACAGTAGCAGTGTTAACATTTTACTGTTTTGATAATGAGATTGGAAAATGTCTTATTACGGTATCTCTTTCTCTTCTACATTTAGTACTAATCCTGAAGGCGGGATTCCACCTAGGCAACATGGACTAAATGTAGCACATGACATGACTGGCTTACAAGGAGTCATGTTGCATTAAAAAACGCAGCACCATTGTTGCTTGTAGGATTCTACATGCTATGTTGACTGTTGAATGCCGCAAAACCTTTTCCCCGAATTCAATAAAAGTGAAAAATTTGTCAACACCATTTCTCAGCAGATGGTCGCTGCTTCTGCATATTTATTGCTGTGTGCTCGAAAATACAAATAAAAAAAACATCGATAGTGGAAAATAGAAATTATTTGGGCAAGTCGTAAGCAAACCATTTACTTCTCTCAGTGGCAGAGGATTTGTTCTGGAAAAGGCTTTATTATTCATGGCAAAAAGCAATACACAGAATCTTAGTATTTTCACTATATATATATATATATATATATATATATATATATATATATATATATATATATTATATATATATATTTATATACTGTGTATATATATATATATATATATATATATATATATATATATATATATATATATATATATATATATACTGTGTATATATATACTGTATACATATATATATATATATATATATATATATATATATATATATATATATACTGTATATATATATATATATACACACACATATTATATACAGTATATATATTTTATATATATATATATATATATATATATATATATATATATATTATATTCTATATACTGTATATATATATATATATATATATATATATATATATATATATATATATTATATATATGTATATATTTGTATATATATATATATATATATATATATATATATATATATATAGTACATATATATAATATATATACTATATATATTATATATATGTATATATATATATATATATATATATATATATATATATATATATATATATATATATATATATATATATATATATATATAAAGAGATGCATCCAGAACCTTCACTTCCATCAAAGCACCCTTAGCCAAACAATGAAGGTCATCCCACCATTTTACCAATTCTAGCTGCAAGGTACTGATTCAAGGATGATTGAGATACAACTGAAAATGTCTCATCTTGAACTGACCTATCAAAACAATTTTTTGAAGATACCATGGTCCAACAATATTACCATCGGTTTGAACTTTGCAACAAACACAGGAAATACAGAATTTTTATTCCGATGGAAAAGCCCGAAAGGGCATTGTTGTTGTTATCATTTCCAAATATATAATCGGTTGAGTTTGAATTAGAAGGGACTTTTTATCTTTGACTAGGACTCATAACCTTTGACTAGTACTCCTAACATTCTCTGTAACCTGAGCAACCATACCCAATGAACATGAATCTTTTCTAAGGATGTGTTAAAATATCTAGTCATCTAGGTACAAAAGAATTCTGATGCCCAGAAATCTCTACCACTTTGAGATGAAAGCCATCACCTAGTGAATACCTGATGGGGGATCCTGAGTATAAAACACAGAAACTTGAATTGATATATCTTTAGCTGTCCATAAACTGAAGGCGTTTTATGGAGTCGTGATGAACAGGGACATGAAAATAGACATTTGCCAAATAAATAAAAAACATCAAATCCCCTTTCCTAATTGTCCCTAGAACTGTGGACGGAGTTTTCATAAAAAAAAAAAAAAAAAAAAAAAAAAAATTGAGAGAACTGTATACCTCTTTCGAATTGAGACATCTAGAACTGGCCTTCAACCCCCTGATGCCTTGTGTACTAGGAAAAAAGTGTAAAATCATGGTGAGGCATCTAAGACTTATAGTGCTTCTGTCACTTTCTCCGATAGAAGTTTTGTAATATCTAAATCAAACTATGGGATTTGGCAAAATTGTTGAAGTAACTTGGAAAAGAAATTGGTTCTTTGGGCAGAGGAGGGTTGGAGGACAGAGGATTTGTTGACACATTCTTACCACTTACAAAGCGCACAGTGCGGTGTGAAGATTTTCCCAAACCTGATAAGTGGGAAACATTCTTTTTGAGGATCGTCACTTTACTTGTCGTCTGTCTTCTATTCCGTAAATTCTCCTTTGGAGATATAGAGGAATAGTCTTGAGTCATTTTGGGTAGTAGGTTGGCCAAAGCACCTGTTGAGATAATACAGCTAGAGAGTTATTGGGTCCTTTCACCGGCAAGATAGTACTACATTGGATCCCTCTCGAGTTATAGCTTATTTATCCTTTGCCTACTCATACACTGAATAGTCTGGTATATTCTTTACACATTCTCCTCTCTCCTCATACGCCTAACAACAATAAGATAACCGAAACATTCTTCTTCACTCAAGGGGTTAATTACTGCACTGTAATTGTTCATTGGCTACTTTTCCCTTGGTAAAGGTAGAAGAGACTTTTTAGCTGTAGTAAGCAGATCTTCCAGGAGAAGGACACTCCAAAATCAAACCATTGCTCTCTTGTCTTCAGTAGTGTCATAGCCTCTGTATCATGGTCTTCCACTGTCTTGGATTTGAGATCTCGGAAGGTACACGCAGGCACACTATTTTTTTTTCTTTTTCCTTATTTTCTTTCCTCACTGGGTTATTTTCCCCTGTTGGAACCCTTGGGCTTATAACATCCTTATTTTCTAACTAGGGTTCTAGCATAGCTAGTAATAGGAATAAATGAGAAAGGGTGACAGGATGGTAAGGAGAAAAATCAGGCCCTAGTAAAATTGACCACAAAGTATCAATACATGTTCCATTAGTCCCCTGCTTAACAACAGTATCAATCCTTCCTTGATTAAAATATGACTCCAAAAGAGGTGGAGTACCGTAATGAGAGTGTTTTTTTTTTTTTTTTCTAAATTGTTCCAAACATAGATGAACATAGTTGTTCCCTATCCTTAACAACAAAATGAATAATCTTAAAGTAGTCTCTAGAGTGCCCTCAGAAACTGTTCTATCTATACAGGTTAATTAACCTGTTATAAGTTAAAGGCTCTGATGACCACAGACTATTTTCAAAAAAAGAATTAAAAGAACCCCTACATGTGCAAAAGTTAATGGTCTTCTTTTCTTTATAACTTAGAATAAAGAGCCATTTCACAATCATAGACACAAAAATTTCATTGAATTTCTAATAGTAATGAGCCTTTTCTCCTTCTGTTCATTGTAATGTAAATACAAGTATTCAAAGTAGGTTATAAAAATTACATAATTTTGCTTCTAGGGTGGTAATGAGATTGACAAAATCATGTTTTTTTTTAAAGAAAATTGGGTTGGTCATAGTGAAAGAATAAAAGGTACAAGCCATTGATATTCATGATTTAGTCTTCAATTGTGGGTAGACTACATTCCAAACTAGTTGGTATCCATCCCACGGGTTGAAACTTTTATTTGGTGTACCTACATCCAGGCTCCTTAGCTCTGTCCCTGTTAAATTATTAATTTAACTACAAGAGACAAAGTAGAACCTATGCATATGTACCAATGTACTTGAGTAAGCCACTTGATCTTTTTCTTCTAATGGAAGACAGGTCTAGGTATCATGTGCATAATCAGGCCAAGTAAAAGTAATTGTTTTGTGTTGAATTAATTTTTTAAATTATGATTTTCATCCTCATTAATCTAAAAGTGTAAAAGGTTTCTTTGTTAAAGCCGGCCCAGAAGGTAATTCAATCAAACCCTAAAATCCGATATTTCTAGTCATTGAATAATGTGATCCTATTGCCTTAACACCTTTAATATTAGAAAATTAATTTCAGATTGCTCAATATAGAGATCAGATAAGAGAGTACCGAAGTCGTAGTTCTGCTGTTGCGGCTGATGTTCGAAGGGTGCGCATGTCTATGACAGAATCATTACATAATATTGGCACACATCCAAGGATCTCATCTGGTGTAGTTGATTCTGAAATCCAGGTACTGTTATTATGATTTCCTGAAATAATGTTAAACATATATTACTACTATGACTCTTCCCTGATTTTCATATTGCATCTTTCTGAATTTCGGTTTTATCAACATTTACCCCTAAAACTGAAAATATTCCCATTTTCTTCCCTTTCAGTAAACTCATGCTTCCAGTAAAGTAATGAGATAATCTAGCAATTGATAGCAATGTATACTGCCTTTGCCTTTAGTCTTTGCATCGTTATTGGCTTTTCAACAATTCCATAATTCCAGATTGTTTAGATTTAAGTTTTTTATTGACTTTAGAGGTCCTCTGGCTTTGCAAGTAAACTCTGCATAGATAGCTCATAGGAATTATTTCTAGGTGATAGGACCTAATACTCGTTGTGTCTTGTCTCAAGGAGACTGTTGGGATTTATATGAATGTTGTGAGGAGTGCTAAGGTTTAATTATGTTTCTATGGTTGCAGACTAAATAAAAGTTCGAAATGCAAAAGGAGGCACACAAAGAATTGTATCCAAGTCTAATGAAAGAAGTACACTTTTGGTGGTAGCTCAGTGACATATAAAGTCTGTACAGTATTCTATAGATATTATGTTGAAAATTCCTTGTTTCCTTATTAAGATTCTTTGGCTGTAGGTCCTTTAGGGGATGATGGTGATGTGTTCTTATGACAAATTTGGAATTATTATCAGTATTTTTTTTTTTTTTTTGTGTAAGGTATTCTAGTCTTTGTTATAGAGTATTGGAATTTATATAAACAGTTAATTAGGAGATACAGTAATATTTAGGGAAACAATCTGGAGTACCATATTTCAGATTGTATGGTTTGTTACCAATAACCTAGAGTACAAGTGAGTCTAGAACATTAATTATTTTTATTATTTTAAAGACTATGAATGACCTATCTCTTTCCTTTATTGGCAATCCACGTCCATCAGAGTGTGGGAGTCAATATGATCATCATGGGAGATTCCTAGAAGCAAATGGAATTTTATAAGTAAAATTTATTTCTATACTCTCCTGATGTTCATTTACATGCCCACCCTCTTCCCAACTGACTTGTGGTGTCAAGATTATAGGGAATAATTTAGACTCCAAGACTGAAAGATAGTATGGCTTGTCCCAGTCATTGGTTACTGCCATTATCAGATATATTGTCTCGTTACTTTACTAGAAAATAAAACTAAAAAGGAAGTTTGTTGGTTTCGCGCTTAAACATCGATAAAACTGAGCTTCGAGAGAGAAGCAATATGAACATCAGGCGAGTTTAGAAATTAAAAATTTTTTTTATTAAGAATTCCATTTTTTGTGCTCTTTTAAAACAACACAACACCTAATTTTTTAAATTATTTTATATATCAAGTGTTTGTAGTTCAATTCTTCTTAAAGTTCATTCATTTTAACAGAGATTCAAGGGACACGTATTTTGTTTTTTTAAGACATTCCGCTCTTTATGTTTATTAGTTTAAAAATCTGTGATTTATTATATAAAGGATATTATTTATTTTCATGAGAGTGAACCCTTCTTGCTACCTCTGATAGAATCAAGAATTTAAAAGTAGTTATCTGGATAAACTATCTTTATAACTAAGTATATAATACTGTATCAATAACTGAGGATAACTTACTTAAAATCATTTATTATATTAATTTCCATGAATCTTACCATTGAATCATTGGCTTATTATTAAATCCAAAGTGCCAGCTTCACGACCTCAAAATAGAAATAACAAGATTTTTCTCTCTCGCTGTCATCTTCCTCCTTTGTGTGACCGCCATGTCATTTCTAACCTACCAAGTCCTGAGAAGTAAGAGGAAGTGACCTGGTCTAGAGGCTGGACCAAAAGAGAGAGAGAGTGGCTGGGATTAATTTTGTTGTGCCATATTTAAGCTATGGCCTCCTCTCTCTCTCAATCACAGTTTTGTTTAGTGCCTTATTTTGGTTGGTAGTCTATATTTATGAACCAACATTAATCAAGTACGTCTTCTTTTGGTAATCATTGCAGATATTGTCTTGAATACAAGACAAATTTATTACATTAATTCATAGTATATCCTCACCAGATGTATTTTCCATGTAGTTACAGTTACAGTTTTATCAGACTCGATGTCTAGAGACTAGGTCAGATCAGCAGACAAGAGGTCCTGTTTATGAAGATGTGGAGGATAGTCAATATATGTTACATAAAAAAGACCCTCACTAATATTTTTTCTTTAATGAAATCACCATGTCCTCCTAAAAGTTATTCTATTTTGGCATGGCATCTGAGGCTATTGAACACTCCCTACTTTTATTTATTTCCATCGCAGTTGAAGTGAAGGTAGCAAAACTACATACACTTTTTATGCCTAAAGCTTATGGCAGATATTGAAAGTTGCTCATGCCTATTATTATTGACCCTCATCATGAAAGAACAAAGGAGATTTAGATTACATGAAATGAGAGCTAATGCCTTGTTGGGTACTAGCCATGTAACGAATTTGGTTGATTGAAGTCATTAGATTTTTAAGAGACCTGAAAAACAATGTCTTAAGTTCATTGTATCAACCAAAACAAAAGGTAAGTAGGATAGTTGATGAAAGTAATTACATCTTCAATTTTCATTCAAGCA
Source organism: Palaemon carinicauda (assembly GCF_036898095.1). Lineage (NCBI taxonomy): Eukaryota > Metazoa > Arthropoda > Malacostraca > Decapoda > Palaemonidae > Palaemon > Palaemon carinicauda. Next base: position 39,306,329 of record NC_090732.1, on the reverse strand, counting down.
ATAAAAAACGTCTGAGAAGAATACTGGAGATATGAGAAAAGAATGTGATCATTATCAGATTCATATGGTAATAGAAAACAATGAGCCTAAAATTATTTACTTTTCTAGTGAGCCCTTCATTCAGCTGATGTAGATTCATTAGATGCTGGAAAAGCAGTTCTAGAAATAAAGTTTGAGTCAGTGGAAAATGACAGCAAATTTGGGAAGCATAATAGCAGGCACATTTATGCAACTAACAGAAAATACTTGCTCTCAACTTCGTAGTTTACGCGTAGTTTCAAGGACTTCAATGATGCAATATATATATATATATATATATATATATATATATATATATATATATGTATATATATACTATATATATATATATATATATATATATTTATATATATATATATATATATATATATATATGGATTTCCCATTAATCCAAGAGCTACAGGTGATTTTGAAGTATTTGATGAATATTGTAAACTTTGATAATGGTGAACAGTTTCTGAGATATGATTCAGATTTCTAAGACCAACAGCACTTACAGTATAGTATTTGCTTCAGAAAGTGCTCTTCAGGTTATTCTTTCACCAACAACTGTTGTTATTTCACCAGCATTGGCTAAAGATGACAGGAGTGTCAGCCAGATAATTTCAGAAATGTTTGGAGGACCAGGATAGACACCAACTTCAAAGGTGTAGTTTTGGTATCCTTACTGAGGCACTCAAGTAGGCTGTCATGACCTCAACAAATTCCTCATTGTAAGGAGTACCAAACGATTATTGCAATATGGCTGATGTTGCCTAGTCATCAAAAATTTGTGTCAAACAAATGGCCATAAAATTATTGAGATAACAACAAAAGGCTTAATGGCCTTGTAGAAAATGAGTTTTATGCTGGTTTCTATTTGTGATATCAGAAGACTTGCTCTTGACATTTAAAAATGCAGCTATTATTGTAGGACACCTTCTACTTATGAATCTTGGTAAGGACGAACCTGCAATCTCTACCTTGAGCCTCTAACAGATATTTATTTCTCAAGTGCCCAAGAGTGGGTCATTTGATCAACAAATGTCCTACTGTAAGGGGTACCAAACAGTCATCGTAATATGGCTAATAACTCTAACTGTCTGGTGTACATAAAAATGAAACAATTAAAAAGCTATTTAGCAAAGGTCTTGTGCAGCGGACAAGTGTATTTCATAAACAATTAGACCTGAGTTGATGACAGATATTGAATTAAGTGTACACAAATCCTGAATGTATAGATTATAGATGAAACCAGAGAAGTTTTTTTTTTTTATCTCAGAACACTAGCTTAAGGAATTCTGTGTAAAGAACCAGCAGATATGCCATGTATGTCATCTGTCTTAGATCTTTACTGCTATGATGTCATGAAGAGCCAGGAGGGATACGTTGTGTACCTACAAGTTTACTGTAGTCTACCTATGATCTTGTTAGGTAGATAGAACACAGAAAGGGTAAATCAAGTGAATCGGATGAAAACAAAAATATCAGGGGTAACTAAATTATGTTATACACACATGCGATAAAAAACAAATGTAAAGAAGAAAATTCTTCACATACTTGGTGTACCCAAGTCTTACTTCAAACAAGTCCAGAAATCATCTAGATTACCTCAGATGCCCTGTGTAGAAGTGGGATTGTAACATCAAAAGTCTTTAGAGCAAAAAAGATAAAATACTCAGGTTTGAGAATTTTAAATTAACAGTAAATTCTATGAAAAAAATTAATTAAAACAAATAAAAAAGAAAATGAAGTGTCTGTTTTTTATTTGGGATAGAAGAAGAGTTAATATATTTATTCAATATCATAAAGTAACATCTCCGTTTGGATTTATACAGGTTGCCCTAACTGAAAAAGAAGGAATTGAAGTGACTAATAAAATAGTTTACAGAAAAACAGTCTGCTGTACAAATTGTCTCAATTTTCAGATATTTCAATTATTAAATCCTATGACCATAATCCTGAGGACAAAATTACAAAATACAGTAATCAAAGATCTAGATTGAGATTGAGTACAGTCCTCATCCAAACATTCAGTTCATTCAAGAACAGTTGCAGCTTTCTATCAAACCTGTAATACACAAAATATACACAAAAATATTCTTGTTCTTGCAGCATATTAACTATAAGAAATTCACAGTTAATACTACTAAGCTACCACAGGAAAAAGTCGTGAGAGAACTGATGAATTAATCATTTTAGGATGAAAATTTAAAAACTTTATTCAAGACCCTCACAACTTTTATTGAATATTGTATTTGATGAACTTATGTTAAATATGTCTAAGATTTTCTAATATAGTAATCATATTTTTGAGCTTGCAGCAAATAATTCATGGGCGCTCGCTTCTTGAGTGTTAGTCGCAGAATTGATTTGTTATCTTGGAGGTCCAAGAATGGTTATCAGAATAATTTCTGTGTCATGCTTAAAGGGAAAACAATTGAAAGAAATATTTGCTTAAATCATGTTTTTTATAAGCAAAGCACAGAGGCAAAATTGTTTCATTTGCATGTGATAATTGGGCTTTAAGTCAACAAGCAAATAATACTTTGAGGGCTTGGTAGAGTTATTTTACAACCTGATGGCTTGGAGGATTTCCTTATTTTTTACTTTTTGCATATTTTTCAAAATATAGCAAATAATTGGATAACAGAATCATACAAAGAACTACAACTACTCATAATAGATTGGTAATAAATATATAGCCTGCTGGAATGCCATAGTAAAGCTTTACAATACTGATAAAAGATTCACAAAATTAATGTTAACGTCTTTATGTCCGAGATGGCCAAAGTGTCCCACTCGTTTGCCATTATGAGTGATAAAAACTTGCCGCTCTTAGAACCAATTAAGTCAGTTAAATGTTCAAGAAGGAGCAATCAATTTTACATGGAGTTATGTATAAGACAAGTATGC
>NC_090732.1:39273395-39298395 GCF_036898095.1 Palaemon carinicauda | reverse complement strand
TTTTCAGTTGAGGCATAAACTCTATGAGCAGAAGCTCTAGGCTGAGTATAGTTATTCCAGGTCAAATCTGATCTGTTACCCTTCCAAAGATGATAGGCCTCCTGCTTCTCCAAATAAGCACGTCTACAATCATCATTGAACCACGGTTTGTCCTTCACTCGGTACCTAAGCACACGAGAAGGTATACGCCTATCAATTATGCTGACAAGATTCTCTTTCAAAGGGACAACAGGATCAATACTACTATATAATTGTGACCAATTCAAGCACAGAAGATCATGCAAAATCAGATGTCCCGATGGAGAACCAACCTTACTAATTATAACGCTAGGGAAGTCGGTGTATACGAGGTCCAAGAAATTACCAGACCTGTCAGTAGCTTCACCTATGATTTGCTCACAGTCTGATTCAGAGGCAAAGTCTAAGCTTTTATGCCATGGCGATCGGTAGGAGAGATAGAACTTGACCACTCCCTATGGTGAGCATCGAAATCACTAACAAAGACAAGAGAAGCCTTTATATCATCTTCTTGTATCTTAGCCATAATGGTGAGAAGACAATCATATATATATATATATATATATATATATATATATATATATATATATATATGTGTGTGTTTTATATGTGTATATATATATATATATATACATATATATATATATATGTTTTATATGTATACAGATATGTGTTCTTATATATATATATAACTATATATATATATATATATATATATATATATATGGATATGTTTTATATGTATATATATATATATATATATATGTATGTATATATATATATATATGTGTGTGTGTGCTTTATATATATATATATATATATATATATGTATATATATGTGTGTGTGCTATATTATATATATATATATATATATATATATATATATATGTTTCATATATATATATATATATATATATATTTATTTGTATATATATATATATATATATATATATATATATATATATATATATATATATATATACAGTATATATGTATGTATATATGAACATGTATCACAAGCACACGTGATTTCAATCAATGTAAATATCACCCACGAACGGCATTTAATACCGAATTCTATCTTGGGAATATATATCCACTTGGAATTCATTTTATGGTAACAGCTTCTGGCCGGGTGGAGATTCGAACCCCCACCTGTGGGCCGGAAACCATGCCAGCAACGGCTCTACCGACTGAGCTATCAAGTCGGTAGAGCCGTTGCTGGCATGGTTTCCGGCCCACAGGTGGGGGTTCGAATCTCCACCCGGCCAGAAGCTGTTACCATAAAATGAATTCCAATTGGATATATATTCCCAAGATAGAATTCGGTATTAAATGCCGTTTGTGGGTGATATTTACATATGTATATATATATGTTTTATATATATATTTATATATATATATATATATATATATATATATATATATATATATATATATATATATATATATATATATATATATATATATATATATATATATATATATATATATATATATATATATACATATATATGTGCTTTATATACAGATGATCTGTAAAACATTAGTCTCATCCAGGATTGGTCCAATCTATGGATCAAGATCTGAAGCTACTTTGAAGTCTGTAGATCCAGTGCACATTCGAGGCCTGAGACTTTTTATTGGAGGTTTTAAATTTATGCGAATATTTTTGCGTATGTATAACTTTAGAAGACTAAAAAATTTGTTTTGGTCTGGAACCTGTCTTGATATTTTATAGGATATTGAGATTTTTTTTATTTTTAAGATTTTGACAATTTGTCTTTTCCAGGAAAAATAATTTGAGAAGGTTTATAATAATGGTTACCTTGATAAAGATGATCTCCTATTTAGATTTTGTAAAATGTTAGTTCAGATCGTAGTTTTAGCTAGGGGATATTTGTATTTGATTTATTTCCATAATTGGGATTTTTAAATGATTAATTACTTGAACATGGCTATATAGTTATTAATAAATTGATAATCTAGATAATCTGTTTTGGGTTTGTATATATTTTAGATTGTACAGTAGTATTAAGCTTATAAACCAAAGAAAAGATTTGTGGAAGTAAACATGGTAATAATAGTAGAATATATCATTTCAATGCTTACCTTAGAGTCATTTTTCTGAATTATGATATCGAATTAAAGCTTTAGAAGGCTGCCATGAAATAAGTTAAATGGATTTCCTGTTTAATCCTAATCTTCATGTTTGACTTTGCCTATCCTGTCTAGGCCATTGGTGTGGGCATAGAAAAGGTTAAAAAAGAGATTTTAAATTTATTTATTGAAATTTTTATGAGGTCGTGAAGATGTCACTTTTGAATTGATAGGTTATGATTCAAGTATGGAAGCAAAAGATTTCAGTATTAAAATCCTGATTATTTAGTTCAGCGATATTCAATTGTTATTTTTGTTAAGGGATTCTGCCACAAATCAAGAGGTACTTATTGTTTCAATTAGCTCTTGATTCTCACCTAGGTCAGTTTACCCATATTCAGCTATTGAACTTCATAAATTTCTACTTAAACCATTATAATCTCTCAAATAATTGTGTCAAGATGCTTTAATATATTTTTCCTTTTTAACATAATTTTAGTTTTATTATTAAGCATAATAGTAAACTTCTTGCACTATAGCCGATATTCTCTCCAGTAGCATATAAAACATATTTACAGTTACTTACTGTGTTGCACAATACTTTTTCAAATGTGTTTTTTTTATAGTCATACTTATATAATTAAGCTTCAATTCACCTTCCTACTATGGCACGTGACATATAAAAATTGCCATAATAATCATGAGTATAATATTCTTTCTTACTCATCCTTATTTTGCAATGGCTGAAATAGGAAAGCCTATTGTTATAGGTGCCTCTATTCATAGAACATCATATGGTGAAAAATATCAAAATAAAACCATCATCCATATGCTGGGTTGCCTAGAATTACTCTATTGTAATAAAAAAACTAAATCTTTTAGTTACCTAAAGATCATTAGAGTTATTTCTGAGCTTATTGGAAACAAATAGCAATTAAAATGTAATTAAAACTAATATAATATAAAGGTAAAGTTTGTTTGGTTTCCTTTATTTTTACCATATTTGACTAAAAGATAAACCATAAAAGATAATGAAGTATTGTATTGTAAGATTTCCAAATGGCTATGAAATAAAATTGGATATTTAAATTTTAAATCTTCAGCAAAATAAGATTAATTAAAAAATGCATTTTTTTTTAACTATGCTTTCATTCCAGGAGTAAAGATATGCATTTTTGTACCCTTTTTCCACATACAAAGCACTTGCTAATTCGATTTTCAAAATAAATTATTGCAAAGGCCATGGGACCATATAGTCTTTTAAAAAATCTGAAAAAGATAATTACCAATACTCATCATCTGTCTTTTTAAGAAAATGTGAGGCTTTCTTTCCTTAGAGTATTGTCCAAAACCCAAAACACGTGAAATTGCAATTTCACTAGTGTATATTGCCAGTGTATTGTTCCCGTTAATACAATTCCTAATACTTGAAGTTTTATTGTTTAAATGCATACGCCTGGCTTCTTTCTCCTTATCAGCAGAGTTATGATCGAGTACTGCCTTCCTTGCGTAGTCAGTTTCGCCTGAGGGGGCCGCATCGCCGCCATCCCTTGTCCCTTTCTACTTCCTTCCCATTCGTACATCGGCGCTAAGGCTCCCCACACTGTAATATGTCCAGTAAATTTGTCTTTCCTGCCTATGTATATTAGGACAAGATTGACTTATTTAAATGTTACAAATTTAAAGCAATAGAATATATCACTGGTCACTCCATGTCATCACCTGAAAATATTTGCACCATGTTTTAAAATTTGTAGTCACATTTGTATGAATGAGTAATTTTTCTTTAAACCTAAAAAGCATGTTTACTATATATTCTATACTGTATTTAAGAACAAACTCCTATATGGTATTCATTCTTTCTTCTCAAGACACATTTCTCTTTTATATTATTTAACTGGATGTTACTGTTCTTTATTACAGAACTTTTACCTCAGTGATCGTTAATGTTTTATTCCATAAAACTTCACATACCCAGGGTAAAGCCAAATTATTTCCGTAGTAAAGTTAAGCAAATGGTTGGCCTACAGAAAAGTAAGGTTAGTCTAAATAACTGTTCTGAAATAAGGGATTGGATGAAGGAGAAACCCATTTTCAGAGGGAGGCACTGTATGGTCCTAAGGGCTTTCCTGTTAAAAACTAGAACAGAAAATCTAATAGGACATGGAAATGCAAAAGAAATGTTGTCTTCTTGCTCCTGGGCCAGCGCATCAATAAGCAAAGCATGGACTCAGATAGTATAAGGGAAATAATTGGATTCAAACTATATTGAACCCATCACAGCACCTTCAATGCTGAAATCATCTGTCACCCGATGAACCCATAGTAATACTAGAGAAAATGGTATCTGGGTGTTTTTCCCCCACCCAACTGCCATCTTTCGGGTCTGGAGTAAAACTTGCATGTCCCATTTCCCTTCAAGTCTAGGGAGGTGGGATGGCCTTTGGGACCATACAGCACCTCCCAAAAATAGGTTTTTCATTTGCAAAATGCCCTCTTTTTGCTGTGTGGTCACCAAGGAATAATACCAGTGCAACACCTAAGTTGACTTGTGTACCACAAAGGTCAAGTCACGTGCAACCAAGGAACCATCCAATTCATGTGTATATTAGTGAAAGGTGAAGACTAACTAGTCAATCACTCACCTCATAAGAGATGATCCATGGGGAAGGAGATAGATGCCCTTCATGTTGCATCTGCCAAATTTCCCCTCGTAGGTGCAACGAATGAGCTGAGTATCACGCATGTCATGTTGTACCACTTGAATTTGTTTCAGGTTGTGTCTTATGAAATCCTTATTCCCAGACCAACCCATAAAGCTCTGGATGTCCTAAAATTGCAGGTTCTAAAAAATGGCAAGGAGGAAGGAGTTTTTTCTCACGTTGTGGATTTTAATGATGAGAGAGGATCGGTTTTTTTTTTTTTTTTTTTTTAAATAAGTTAATAGAACACAGATAGCCCCTGTAGGTCTGGGTATTTGGAGATAGACTACCATCTGTAGACATTGATCTCTGCAGGTGTGTTTGGAGGGTAGACACTGGAAAGAGGTTACCATCCCTAGATTATAAAAGCAGCAATATAAAAAGAGTCCTGCTTTTGAAGAGGCTTTTAATTTTTTAACCAAAAATATGAGACCTGTAGTCAGAATCAAAAGACCCCCCTGGAGTGATAATGTTAAGAAACTTTTTCTCTTTGGAATGCTGCAAATTCACCAACTCTTGCTCCCAAGACTGAGTCTATAAAATATATGACCTGGAGAATTATATAAATTGAATGGTCATTTCAAAGCAAGGACTGATTAACCTTGTGGAATCTGTAATAATCTAAAGCCACATTAAAAGTCCTCCTGCGAGGTTCTGTCAATGCAGATTTATATGAACAGATTTTTGATGGCTTAAGATTCCTATTTTCAAAGAGGTGGACCAGAAAGGAAGCCAAGAAATCTGGGGTCATATGGTTCTGATCTGTACCTAAGGAAGGCCAGCTATGCATTCCACACTCACTGGTATTATCTGGTAGATGAAGACCTCTTACAGCCCCTCAGAAATGTCGCATTGTTGGTGAAAAACTCTCTTTGGTATATAAAGATGAGAAAATACAGCTGTAAACGTTTGGGGTCAGATAGGACTAAAGAGGGTGTAATTTCAGCCTTAGAAGCTGAAGGAGGGAAAACCACAATCGGAACTGTTCCTGAGAAGTCATAAGGCTCTTCAAAACTTTTAAAATTATACCTCAAAGAAACTGATAAATAAAGGACCATCTATTCCAGTGCTGGTTCAAACTGTCTCTTGTAATTGCTTGAGCATCTACAACCAGAGCTACATAAAGTTAAAGCTTGCAATTCTCTTTTGCCATAAACAGGTCCACTTGGAGATCCTGGAAGATCTTGAGGTGCTCTTGGAAAGAGGTAAATCCCCTTGCCAAAGGAACTTCATGATTGGGAGAATCACTGCATTTGGAGTTCTTCATAAAGATCCTCCTCTCCCTGGTCTAAGAATCCTTCTACAGAGCTGGGTAACCAAAATCAACTGTCTCAAAGCCCCTTACTTTCACTCATTTGAGATCTTTCAGCCTCGTCTTCAAAACTTGGTTGATGATTATGCCAACTGTAAAAGGGCCCAAGACCTTTTCCAGTTTCCATCTTGAGGAGACATGACTGAAGAAAACTATTGACCATGCATAACATATTTTTCTGAAGGCTTAGAATGGCTTTTATATGTTCCAGGGAATAAATAGCCACTTCAATATCCTTGTGGAATTAATCTTGATTTTGGGAAATTGATAAAGAATCCTAGATTCTGAAGAACTTGCATGACCCGATTTGCATACATGAGATATGATTCTTCTGTTTCTACCCAGACTAGCCAGCCATCCATACAGGAATAACCTGGACTCACTGTAACTGGGAGTTTAATTTCTGTCTTTCTTAATTTTGTGAACACCCTTGGGGCTATATTGAAGCTGAATGTCATTACCTAGAGCTTGAATGACCCCTCCCAAGCCGAAACACTAGATAAGGTCGAAAGTGGGGAGCAATAGAGATGTTTCAGTAGGTATCTTTTATACCTATAGTACTAGTCCAACCCCCTTGGTGTAGTAGTTGTAGGATATATGTAATGGTCGTTATCACAGATGTGTTGAATATGATGTACTTGTTGAGACAAGTTAGTATAGATATTAAAGTCCTCAAATTCCTCTTCATGGAAAGGAATATGGAAATCTTTACAGTGAAACTTATTTGTATGAGGCCAGCAACTAGCAAGCACATCCAGAGGTAGATGGATTTCTTAGTACCCCTCCTCAACATCCATAGCAGAAACCGTTCGCGAGATTCCACCGACTCTGGTGTTTTCTCATGAACTTAAAAACCCCAAGGGTCCACATGCCACAAAATTCCCAAACTGGCACAAGGAGGGAGTCGGAGGAACACAGGAACTCTTAGAAATTGTAGATTCTTGAATAAAGCATCCATAGAGGGAGTGGATTGATGCTTCTAATATTTTGGCAATAAAATAGATGGGATCTCGTAGTTACTTATTTCGCAAATATGCCGAGGAACCTGAAATCTTGGCAAAACTTTTCACTCTTAGGGAAAGAAGAAAAATTGCAAGAACTGTCAAGCCTGCTGCAAAATGAACATTGTTCTTAGCCAATTGCATGCAAATAGGGCAACATTTACAGTCCCAAGCTCTGCCAAAAGAAGCATCACCTAGCTAAGGATGGCCAGGTTACTGCACCCAAATTGATGACACCTAACATTGATTTCACTTATCTGTAGTACAGAAATTCATAAAAAAAAAAAAAAAATATTTATTTACTAGTATCTCCAAGAGGGGGAGAGCCTACCTTTCACCACCCTCAAGAGAAAACAGTTAACCACATTACCACTCAACTGCTTATATAGGACATTGAGAGACTAAGAGTATGCCAACTCGATCACAAACTAAATCTCTAGAAGGTTAACTCTTTTTCCTTAATTGTCTAGTAAATAGTTGAAACCCTCTTAAACTAGGATGGGAGGCAATCTATTTCCCGAACTACTAGGTAGTTGAAACCAGTGGGTTGAGAAAGGCGATGGGTAGAGGAAAAGATAAACTGCATGCCCACTAAAACCTACGAACCGAGTAGCCCTTCCATCCCCCATACCCATCCTTAAAGAATAGATATGGAGGTGAAGGCTCCGGCTACAGAGGGACATTACTTCCTCCTAATGCAAAATAATCTAAACCTTGGGAGCTTTTCACTAATATCTTGATAATATACTCCCCCCCCCCAAAAAAAAATGGAAAATAAAAATACAGAAATTAGACTAATGATATATGTGGGATATTTACTTTGTCAATTATTTCATCACTCAAAGGGTATGTCAAAGTATACCAAAATAATGTGCGCTACATTATAAGAAATACAAAGCATAAACGTGTATAAGTGCATTAAGTAAATATGTACAGTATACCAAATAACCACTGAAAAGAAAGGCTTCAAAGAAAGTAATTCCACTTACATTTCCTAACACAACAGAGGTTAGAAACTCTTATAAAGTCCATAAAAAGATTCTCAACCAGATATATATAATCACATATACATATACAATAAAATTTAAAAACTAACTCGGTTTATAAATAATTTTAGCTACTGTGACATCACCTATACAATAAACAATGTAAAGATCCGCCGCCATACCATGGCCCAAAATAATTAATTATATAAAAGATACATGTAGACATATAGTGACTCGTGTAAAGGAACACTATTGACTTACTTATGAACTAAAAACTTACGTATACTACAACTAAGTATGTGGAAATAGTTTTAGGCTATACCAGACTAAAAGTTACCAAAAAAGGGTTCACCACTTGGGCAAGGCTAACAAACCTTATGAAATTGACTTAAAACTCTTATAAAGTAAAAAAGGCGATAAAACACTTTCAACTAAACACTTCCTGTGCTGTCACGAAAGCCAGAACAGTATTGACGTCACACACCAGTAACCGTAAACACCTCTAGGCTCTTTTAGCCTAAAACTTACCAAAAGGGTTCATGTATTACGTTGGACTAATTATTTATATGAAAACGATTTAAAACTCACATAAAATGAAGAGGTAACAAAATACTTTCACTTTACATTTCTCATGCCGTGGAGAAAGATGGGACAATGTGTCATTATCGAGAGTGTTAACAATATCAAAACAAAGGAACTAAATTTCAAAAACCTCTCTATTGCACTAACACTGTCACAAATAATAGGGGATAACAAAATCAGAACTTGACTAACTGTATTCATCTTAAGATTTGATGCAGAGACTTTCAAATAAGAACACTCAGAAAAGCTGTATTCATGATGACAACAATGAGAAAGATTGTCTCTAGGTGAAAAAGAAATGCCCTGGTAGTATTGTCTCCTGTATTAGCATTGGTTTTCAGTTATGACATGTCATCAGTTGACAGACGGTTATAGCATTGGAGATGCTGTGACAGTTTCAAAAGAGCCACAACCCATTGGTCTCCCTTATATTATCTGAGTCCGTCCTTTGCAAATTGATACACTGGCCCTTCAGCAGAAAAGACAATATTTCTTTGGTATTGTATGTTGTATTAGATTCCCTGTTTTAGTCTTTAACGGGAAAGTTCTTGGGAGCCACACACCATCCTAATCCCAAAAATATTAGATAAAACTTAAAATGCCTATGCATTTTAATGATAATGTTAAGTATTCGTTGTCTTGCATCAGTATATAAACACCACTGTACAGTAGAAAGAACTGCTTTGAAGAGTCAAATAATTTGAAAAATAAATATTTTAAATATTCTTACATAGGTAATAAAATATTCCTAAATTTCTTCCTTATTGTTGCTAAAACTTGATGATGGTACAATAAAACACCATATGGAATGTTAGTCTTATTTGGGAAGCTGCTTCTTTGCCATCATTCTCGCCAGGATTGAACCATATGCAATATGTTTATTCAGTGACCTCCAACCCAAGCTCTTTACGCCACAACAAGGCATCTTTACTATTTTGTTTCTCTGGAATTATTTCAATATTTATTCCATTGCCATTGGAATAAAAATCCTGTGCTCTTGTAACCTTTGTCAGTACATACATTCTACAGATACTCTGTGGAAAATAAGCTACTTGTAGATTCCTTAATATTTTAACTCTCTCTCTCTCTCTCTCTCTCTCTCTCTCTCTCTCTCTCTCTCTCTCTCTCTCTCTCTCTCTCTCTCTCTCTCTCTCTCTTTTGTTTATTTACAGGATTCCCTTAAGATTTGCTTTTGGGTCTTGATTAACTTCAGGGTTAAGCTTTCATTTTTATTTTATTTCTGGTTTTTACTTAGCCAGGACTAGATAAGAGCTATGGGTTTGGTATCATTGACCTTGTCATCAAAGAGGCAAATTACTCATGTTCATGAATGCCATTTAGGTATGCGTCTGCCTAGCTGTAGGTAAATTTATAGATATGATCTTCAAATCCTGTAACATTTACCGAGTCAAATAGCGAGAGCTTTCCTAGTAAGGCGTCTCCCTTTGTCATGTGATATAACTTCTGTCTCATTTCTACTTATTTGCAGAATGAATGTTCTTTTCTGGCCTCTTATTTTCTTTCAACTTGTTCAAGTTAATTGTTATGATTCTTTACAAATCATTATTAGGCAAAGTTTATTTTTCTTTATTACTCTCTAATAATCCTCCTAATTAAACAAAGATAATGAGCGAGTTGGTGATAATGGGTTTGTTTGCATTTGTGTTGACAGTCTATTGTTTAAAATATTTTTAATGTACCGAAATGGCCTTGTCAACTTTATTTCAGTAGTGGTATTTGAAGAGTATTATTTACATATTTCTTCACCGTAGACCGAATTACTTGAGTAATACGAAGTGTCTTGTCTAGCATAATAAATATATGTGAACTTTTAAAATGAAGAATACACAATCCTTCTCAAGGTATGACACGGCATATGTTAATCCCTATTCCTTCTGCAATGAATTGACTCAACCAATTAGTTTGGGTTCAAAGATTAGCACTGATTTGTTCTAGATCAAAAACTGACTCTACCTGATCATTTCTAGGGTAAGGTTGACTCTAGACAACCCCTTGCTAGTTCCACTAGTTATTCATTCTCTTTTAACAATGAATTTTATACTGTGTTCTATGTAGATTGCAAGAGCCTTCAGGTGGCAATAAACTGAAATAAGTGCAATATTATATGTGTCTTTCATAAGATATGGAGCATTCCTTATTACAGTATGTTAAGGACAAACGTTTGGTATATAAGAGACAGTCTCCATGTACCCATCATACAATTTGCTTTTTTTTCTTGTGAAATCATATATGATAGGAAAATAAATGTTTATTACAGTATTGAACGGCTGCGAAACAAGGTGTCTACTGATCACAATAGAAATACTGTAAACTATTTTACAAAAGTATTCACAATTTAGCTAAAGTACAGTAGAAAACACTGGCTATTTACACGGCACTTTAAATTAGTGTTTACTATCAACATAAATGTTAGTGGATTTGAGTTATTTGATTAAACGTATACAGAATAGATTTTTAGAAATAACCTTTCTACATTCCCCAGCATCATAAACCCTTTTACATTATCTTCCCTTTCGTGGCGTTTGTCCCCTTCTCCATACCATGCACTTTCAATCTGAACTCCCATCAGGCCTATTTTTAAGATGTCATTCTTTTTTCTAGTCCCTGTACACCACCTCTTTACAATATGATCTTTCCAACACACACTGACCATGGATCTAAATAAAATGCAGTACCTTAACACCACATTTCTGCTACTCTGTATCTGCAATATGATCTTCCTAATACACACTGGCTATTAATTTTGATAAGTCTATGGTCAGAACTTTTCAAAATCTTCATTTCCTTTGTCAATGTCATTATTTCTGATGTGTAGAGAGTAGAACAAGCCATATATATGCATTCTAAGTTTGTGATTTCTGTACAAGTTATATGTTTTTATTTACTCTCATATCTACAGTATTGGGTATAAATGTAAGGTTTAGATCTCTTGAAATTTATTACAACCAAATCACGGTGACAATGAAGTAAAGTCCCATATTTTAATTTACTTCATCACAAACCCATTACTTCAACAAAGTCTATTTTGTGGTGCATCACATGAAATATAGGATATTTCATTACTGTATCAAGGTATAAACGTAGTACAAGTTAGTAACTAAATAGAACGACTTTCATGTTAATGGAACCTCAATAAATATTTTAGTAGGTAGTAGGTTGCCCAGGGCACCAGCCCTCCGTTGAGATACTACTGCTAATGTTATTGGGTCATTTGAATGGCAAGACAGTACTACATTGGATCCCTCTCTGGTTACGGCTTAATTTCCTATTACTTACACATACACCGAGTAGTCTGGCCTATTCATTCCACATTCTCCTCCGTCTTTGTACACTAGATAACACTGAGATTACCAAACAGTTTTTCTTCACTCAAGTGGCTAACTATTGTACAGTAATTGTTCATTGGCTGTTTACCTCTTGGTAAGGGTAGAAGAGACTCATTAGCTATGGTAAGCAGCTCGTCTAGGAAAAGGACATTCCAAAATCAAATCATTGTTCTCTAGTCTTTGGTAGTGCCATAGCCTCTGTGCCATGGTCTTCCACTGTCTTGTGGTAGATTTCTTTTGCTTGAGGATACACTCAGGCACATTATTCTATCTTACTTCTCTTCCTCTTGTTTTGAAGTTTTTTATATCATATATATGAAAGATTTATTTTAATATTACTTTTTTTAGAATATTTTATTTTGATTGTTCTTTACTTCTCGTGTAGTTTATTTCCTAATTTCCTTTCCTCCCTGGGCTATTTTTCTCTGTTGGAGTCCTTGGGTTTATAGCATCTTGGTAGATACTGCTAGTTTGAATTTACAATTAAAGGCAAAATAAAAAAAAAAAAAGATAATCTCACTCAACATTAATAAGGGATGGATAAAAGAATAAGAAAAAATATATTGAATACTGATATGAAAATTGAATAACAATGGATTTCTTGTCTATCTGACAATTAGCTCATTTTGATAGAAAATTTTAAAAGAAAACATCAATATAAATAAATGGTAACTAATCTAAAGTAGCCCATCGTAGTTGATGACAACCTTCATAGATATATAAGAAATTATAATTAAACTGAAAGAAAACTTAGTTAAATATGGCAAAAATGTGTAAAGATTTAAAAATCAGCGAAACTAGTAATTGATAGACAGAAAGCAATAACCTATCTTATCTTATCTATGATTCCATACTAGTCTATTTGAAATTAGGATTGTAGAGAGGAAGATGTCTGATACAATTCTGTGAAAATAGTCAAAACTTTAAACCGGGCTAAATCCCGATTTCACCTAAAAAATGCTTAACCGATACATTTTTTTCATTAACATATTTTTATCCTTTTCGAGAGATATTTACCGGTTAGTCGGTTAATATCTATGAAGTACATACTTCTCAACTTGGAAATATTACGGTAAACAAAGTTTTTCTCTCAACACCTACAGTATATCCCTTCACTCTTGGTGACTAACCTGCACAGTACTATACTCATACTGTTTGGAAGAAATTTTACCTAATGTCCACCGAAAACCACTCAATCGCCTTAATTCATTCCTTCCTCGTCTTCCGTATAAGACTCGGCCTTCATTTCTCTATCTCCCTGTGTGGTGTTGTTATTAGTCCAGCAGATCTGTGAAATATTCTGGTAGTCTTGTGCCTTTGATGATACAAGCATGAAATTTCGTACACACTTATAGCATACCTTAGAAAACATTTTGAATATAGGGACATTCCAGATTACCCCTAGGGTCAAAATGGTGGCCATTTTACAAAATGGCTGCCACGAATAACTAAACTCTGCCTACAAGGTCACCAAAGTCATATGTGCTTGGGGCTAAAGAAATATATTGAGTATAATATGATTATTATCAACTAGTATGCACATGCTTTATTACCTATTTCATAATTACTTAAAAATATGTATCTACGGTGGCCTATGAGGGGCATAGATAACAGTTTACCATCGCAATAATGCATATCTGGAATAGGAGCTTTGAAACATAATTATGCATCTGAAATTCTGAATGACACCTACATATCGTTCCTGGAAATGTAAATGGATAAAAAAAATAAAACTTGGTGAAAGGAACTTAGACCCCATGAATATTTCCATTAATAATTACATACCAGTAGCTATGAATATCGCGACTAGATGCACAAATTTGCGAAATCGATATTGATGTACTCACTGTATTATTTTCTATAATTGCATAATAGAAATGTTGAAACTACAATGGTGTGTTCCTATTGATTTGGGGTTAATATGGTCCTGAACAGCACAAAGAAGTAATTTATGGTGGCCTATTAGGGACATCGAGTGCCAGTCACCCAAATCTCTATTGTGTATATAATTATGCATCTCCTCTGGGCTGGGGTTCAATATTTTATCTCTTCTTTTCTGTTTTCAGGTGATAACTCCACTGTAGTGTAGCCATAGCCTAATACCCTACTTGACTTGGTGTTGGTTCAAGACAATGACCAAGAATTTCAAACTATTAGACCCCCGCCAGGGAGGGCCAAGTACGACTGTTACATCAGTTAACCATACAGACTGGAACCTGTGTGTGTAGTGTCAGATGGACACCACTGAACCTCTTCATTGTCCAGCTGACTCCAAGCAAAGCACAGGAGGACATCCACGTGGATACCAGACTCTTGTAGATAACCTTCTCAGGTTCAGTGAGATCGACTGCCTCCCAAAATGATGGTGAAGGTATTGAGTCCACCTTACAGCACTTCAGGGCTAAATGGCATGATTTGTGCAGCTTACAATACAACAAAACTCAATTGACTCGGGCAGAGAAGAGGAAAACAACCAGTTGCGATAACGAAGGTGTGACACCAAAGTTTACCCGTCAGAGTGTGGACCGCTCAGAGACACTGGTCGAAACGTGTTTCTTTTGTGACAAGCCAGCAGGTAACGAGTCTCTGCGCAAAACTTCTACCTTCGACTTGGACAGACGGGTCAGGAAATGTGCTCTGAAACTAGAAGACAAGTCACTTATTGCTAATTTGAGTGCTGGCGATATGATGGTGCAAGATGCCCTGTATCATGTGAACTGCCTGGTTTCTCTCTATAACAAAGCAAGGGACACAAAGAGAACTTTGGATGACCAAGATGATATCAATCATGCCATAGCTCTCGGAGAACTGGTGTCCTACATCGATGATGCCCACATACACTCTCATGTGGCACCAGTATTCAAGCTGGATCTAACAAGCTTGTACAGCAACCGGCTGAAACAGCTTGGAGCAGTCTTGCCTGGACGTGTCCACTCGACCAAACTCAAGTACCGGATCATGGCATATTTTCTGGACATGGAGGAGCACAAACCTGGCTGAGATGTTCTGCTTGCTTTCAACGAGGACATCGGGTCAGCCCTTCACAAGGCCTGTGAACACGATAGTGATGGTGTTCATCTTGCTAGAGCCGCGAACATAGTCCGAAGAGATAAGTTGAAGATAAAGACAGCTTTCAGTGGATCATTTGACGCCCTCTGTCAAGAACAATCCATGCCAAATTCTCTCCTGGCACTAGTTGCTATGATCCTGAATGGTCCCACGATCCAAGAGTAGTCAGGCCACTCATCTGCATCAACACAGACTTTTACAATCTCACAGCTCCTCATGTTCAACAGCTACGCACGCCACCGACAGAGTACTAGTATTGAGTTTATCACGCACAGCTACAATCGGGAGACCCCCTTGCCTGTATACCTGGGAATGCTAATGCATACAAAGACTCGCAAACGAGACCTGGTTGACACTCTGTTCCACTTAGGTCTCTACGTCTCCTATGATAGGGTGCTAAGCATCTCCACAGATTTGGGGAACAATATCTGCCGTTTCTTCCAGCAGGAGGGTGCAGTTTGCCCACCTGAACTCAAGAGTGGTCTATTCACTACTGCCGCAGTGGATAACATTGACCACAATCCCAGCTCGACTAGTGCTCAAGACTCGTTCCACGGCACTGGCATCTCGCTCTTCCAGCACCCGAGTAGTGAAGTGTGTGGAATTCAACGACCACGAGTAACCATCTCAGATGATGTTACTACAACAGCAACCACTGCACACCTGCCAGAGTCATACACCACTGTACCTACAGTGTTTCTTGGCAAACGTGAACCACCAATGCCCAAGCTGGCTGGTCACAACAGAAGTGACTGCCACCTGATCCCCTAAGCAATGCAGGTGGAATACAGGTACGCTACAGAAAATATTCTATCTGAACGTTGTACATAATCCGTATTCATATATGTGCCTCGATCTCTTGTTAAGTCTGTGTGGTACTGAGTTCCTGTCTCTTGTTAGTTGTGTTGATGATTCCTTGTCATTTTGACAGGTGGCTAGAGCAGATGGCTGTTACTGTAGCATCAGACACACCACTTCAGGGAGACGAGACTGTGCCATGGGCTGCATATCATGCCAGCAAGCAGTCCATTCCAGAGGAACCAGAGTGTAGCGTGACCCTCTCTTCTATGACCAGGCCAAGTCCGTGTCCATGATTCATCACTCCATGGACGTCATCAAGACAGCAGTTGAGAATCTGAACCCTGGTCAGATCCCCCTCCTCACTGTCGATCAGCCACCGTACGCACTCGCCAAATAGATCCAGTGGAGATGGCCAGAAACACATGGAGAAGATCACTTTGTTATCCTATTTGGTGGACTCCACATTGAGATTGCTGCACTGAAAACTCTGGAGCTTTGGTGCAGGCAGGAGTTACTACAGCTGGTAGTGCTGATTCTTTCCTGAAGGCTTCCCATGTTACATGCACTCGGCGAGCTCACCAGGTCACAGCCAGTAGCCTCTATCTTCTACCACAGGAAGCCTTTAGCCAAGGAGCAAATGAGGGACAGGATCTGGAAGACTGGTGTACTGAACGTGTGCAGGGTAGTCCACAGTTCCATTTCTGGTGGATCATTCTACAGCTGGTACTGACTCTCTAAATCGACGTCAGATAGGTCCGTGAAGGTAACTTCCTGCTAAACATTGATGCCCTGAGCAAGATTGTTCCCTAGTTCTTTGCATTGGGTCATGCCAACTAAGCCAGGTGAATACCAGTTCACCTGTGCGACATGGTGACACTAGCAACCAAACATCCAAGTGTATACACGCAGTTTATTGCTGGCAATTTCACAGTAAAGAAGACTACTCATGCATTTTCTGTAATGGCCATTGACCAAGCCCACGAGCAGAATAAAACATTAGTTAAGGGTAACGGAGGAGCTGTAGGCCTGACAGAGAATCCCGCTGCATTACAGCGCTGGATGGTGTCTGGTCCAGAGATAGCCAGAGTGATCGCTGAGTTCAAGGCCACATCAGAGACCAAGAAGACTGATCACAAACACCACGAGCAGACCAAGCACACACTGGTAGCCTTTGCTAGAGATGTGCGTTCACTCACTCAAGATGGGCAACCCATTCTGTGATGACAGCAAGGATTTCCTGGTGCTAGACAGCAGAGACCTGGCAGACCCAGCAGTTATCAACACTGTACATGAGATCAAGAAGCTGGGACAAGAACAGCATGACTCCTATGTCCATGAGAGACTTGTCAACCAGACAAAGCCAATCACTGACCCAATCAAGAGAAACAACCTCCCTCTTTTCAGCTGACCTCCAGTCAGAGATAAGTCAAGAACACAGCTGCAGGTGTCATCTCTGAAGAACGACTGCTCCCTGTTCTCTAGGTTGATCATTGCATCCCAAATGCGTGATGGCGATCTCGATGAGTTCTTTTGCAATATGAGAGCCAAGCATGTCCCCCTGCACTGTCACACATGGGCAAAATGAGACTTAGAACAAAAAACTGATCTGGTTGGCTGCTTAGAAGATCTAGTCCGTCCACAGGAGAGTGTTGCTACCGCTGCTGCTGCTGCTAGTCCAGCAGTTGAAGTCATCATACTTGACGGTGCAGCAATCATCAATAGGCTGCCACCTGGCCCAGCAAAGACCTTCAACGACTATGCATCACAAGTATTCTTGCCATACATCACATCTTATCTGCAGCATACCAGCAGGGTGGATATTGTCTGGGATGAATACCTCACAGACAGTTTGAAGGCAGGCACTAGGAAGAAGCGAAGCAAAGGCATCAGAAGACGAATTGAACCATCTAGTTCCATTCCTGGAAACTGGCAGACCTTTCTGCGCACAGATGAGAACAAAATCAAGCGGTTTGACTTCCTAGCCACCAGGATAGCAACAACAGACACAGACAAACAAGTCATCAGTACCAACCACAAAGATGTGGTTTGTACACAGGCCTGAGATGTTGCTGACCTTGTCCCTTGTAGCCACGAGGAGGCTGATACAAGAATGATACTTCATGTTGAAGATGCTGTGAGGCAGGGATATAGCAAAGTGTCGATCAGCACAGTAGACACTGATGTCGTGGTTCTTGCAGTGACAGCAGTAGGACGTCTAGACATTGATGAGCTCTAGGTTGCCTTTGGTACAGGAAAGAACTTCAGGTTCTTGGCCGCTCACGAGATGGCTGTAGCACTGGACCTAACAAGTGTCGAGGGTTGCCATTCTTCCATGCCTTCACTGGATGTGAGACCGTTTCAAGCTTCGGAGGCGGGGGAAAGAAAAAAGCATGGGAAACTTGGAAAGCCTGTGATGAGGTCACTGATATCACTGCGGCATTCTGTGCTTTGGCTGCCTCGCCAACTTCTTCAGCCATAGATGACCACATGGATGCACTGGAGCATTTTGTTGTTTTTCTCTATGATCGCAACAGTAGTCAGGAACATGTCAATGAGGGTCGCAAGTACCTGTTCATCCAGAGTGGCAGATCAATAGATACTCTCCCACCAACTCGAGAAGCCCTGAAACGGCACATCAATAGAGCTGCTTACCAAGCCGGCTACTGTTGGGGCCAGATGATGGTATCAACACCAGAGCTCCCATCGCCCAGTGACTGGGGGTGGGTTCACACCGATAATGGGTGGGTCATATACTGGACAACCCTCCCAGAGGCAACCGAGGCATGTAGGCAACTACTAAGGTGTGGCTGCAAAAAGGAAGGCAGAGTATAGTGCAAGTGTGCCATGGCTACACATGTCGGCAACTACTAAGGTTACACATGTCGGCAACTACTAAGGTGTGGCTGCAAAAAGGAAGGCAGAGTATAGTGCAAGTGTGCCATGGCTGCACATGTCGGCAACTACTAAGGTGTGGCTGCAAAAAGGAATGCAGAGTATAGTGCAAGTGTGCCAAGGCTGCACTCCAGTGCACAGCTCTATGTCACTGTGGTGGGGAGTGTACGAGAGAGTAGAACCATGTATTGGGACAAGAGATCATGCTAATTACATGTATATCAATGCATAGTAGATTTTGTTACCTGGATCCAGAGGTTCCACCGTATAATTTTGACTCTTTCTGTGTATTTGTGTATTTTTATAATTTTGTATAATGTAGGTTGATGTTAGGTTCAAATAGAAGCAGTTCCTCTGAGTTCAAGAGTGTTAAATAGTTACAGTCATTCCACGGTACTTGATAACAGTTTTTTTGAAGAGTTTGTTAAAGAAAACCATCCCAAATTACAAAAATACACCCCAAAACAACCAAATAAATGGTTTCTTTACATTTTGTCACCTTTATTTGCTATAATAAATTTTTAGTTGAATAAAACCACTAGTATACTTCTTCAATAAGTAAATATGGTTTTATTCATATGTATCCTAAGTCGCGTACAACACAAAATTGGCCATTTTGGCCCTGGAAAGTATCTGGAATGTCCCTATATCCAAAAATCTTTTACTGCCTAGCAGTGTGCCAAATTTCATGTTTGTATCACCAAAGGCACATTTTTTTCACATACCTGCCCTGCTATATGTATTGTAAGAATTAGTTCAGGATTTTCAAAGCATTTTCTGTGTTTTAAGTTAATTTTTGTACTAGAAGCTAGAATAATGGGTAGTAATTAGGGGACAAACTTTCATATTTTGTATGCCTTATATAGTATAGTGCACACCGTGCTGATTACAATTGTTTGGATAAAAGAATAACATTGTCCAATTGATGGTTATGAGTGAGCATGAAGTGAGGAGGCATTATTTTTTTAGGAATAATTTAGATCAGGAAATAGGCTAGTACCAAGTGGAAATATAGATGTAAGGTTGATTTTGCAGGGTTTAATTCATATTTTGCTTCTTTTATAAAACATTTCTCTAATTTTATACAATATTACACTTACCCATGAATCTTCTACTGTTTCATTAGCGGATAACATATCCTTTTTTTCTCTCCTTCTGTGTCGACTACAAATTCTTATACTAAGCCAACTTATTCTATTTTATCATCTAGACTGACTTTTTTTCTGATAATTATTTGTAAGTAATGCTTATAAAGTCTTCAGAATAAGTTTTCATTCTATCCGTTCCCTTCCTTTTGTTCCCAAATAAGAGTCAAGGTCAAGTGGTTCAAGTGTCTTTATTGGTCGCTCACTTGTAGACTGTAGATGAAGATCGGATCAGGACTGCTGATTCATTTCCCAGCTCTTTGACTTCCATGTCTGAAACAACTTCCTTCAGCTGATAAATGATTTAGATTTATTTTTCTGTTTCTGAACCCCTCATAACTATGTATAGAGAGGTTAGTAGGTTGGCCAGGGCACCAGCCACCAGTTGAGGTACTACTGCTAGAGTTATTGAATCCTTTGATTGGCTAGACAGTAAAAGTACTACATTGGATCCAACTTTCTAGTTACGGCTCATTTTTTTTCTGTGCCTACTCGTAAATCAAATAATCTGGCCTATTCTTTCCACATTCTCCTCTGTCCTCATACACCTGACAAAAATTCTTCTTCGCTCAAGGATTACGTAGCTAGTTTCCACTTGGTAAGGGTAGAAGAGACCTTTTAGATATGGTACGCAGCTCTTCTAGAAGGTCACTGTAAAATCAAACCATTGTTCTCTAGTCTGGGCTAGTGCCATAGCCTCGGTACCATGGTCTTATTTCTAATCTTCTTGTTTTATTTGAAGTTTTTATAGTTTATATGTGAAATATCCTTTTTAATGTTATTTCTGTTCTTAGAATATTTTATTTTAAATGTTCATTACTCCTGTTTATTTCTTTCGTTCCTTTCCTCAATGGGATATCTTTTTTTCTTTTTGGAGCACTTGGGTTTATAGCATCCTGCTTTTCCAACTTGATATTAAAAAGGAAAACATATGGTACATCTGATGAATTTGTTTCAATTCTTCTTGAAGGGATACAATACATATTTGGCATGTATTTTATCCGGACTGAAGTGTTGATGGCTTCGTTACTTTGTGAGGGGTTGTTAACAGTATATGTTTAATGTATAATCTGTGTCTGTTAAGAATAAAATTAAAATAAGTTAAAATATCTTATTAATATGAAATGGTTCAAAGGTTGAACAAACAGTGAATTATCATAACCTCTGAATTCCAAACGATGGTGATATAAGCACATACTGTACTATTCAAGAACTTGGAGATCGTACTTATCGACAAATTTAACTTTTTACCAGTATTGTTGATAGGTTTAAATGGAATGTCCCATATGACCATTATGGTAGTGACCATTCTCCAATTTTAATACAGTAATCACATTAGTACATACACCAACTCCTCTTATTCAATGATATAATGCAAATAAAGTTGATTTGCAGAATATGGGTCTAGTGCCTCCCTTTAATCATTCACAAGAGTGGGGTGAAGCAAATGATTTCTTTGTAAACTATAAACCTCATCACACAGGCAGTTAATAACTCTATACCTCTGACTAATGCCCAATCAATGAAGCACTTGGTTCCTTGGTGGTCAGACACACTAACCCAATTGATAAAAGAAAAGCACAGAGTTGGAAAAATTTGAGAAACCTTAAAAAATATTTTAGAACTTGAGTACTGGTCCCCTACTGTTAGGTAGTA
Source organism: Palaemon carinicauda (assembly GCF_036898095.1). Taxonomy (NCBI): domain Eukaryota; kingdom Metazoa; phylum Arthropoda; class Malacostraca; order Decapoda; family Palaemonidae; genus Palaemon; species Palaemon carinicauda. The sequence continues at coordinate 39,276,784 of NC_090732.1, read as the reverse complement.
CAATAAACAAAGTCATATGATAGGGGCATAGAAATTGATGTATTGAAACGATATTTTAATGAGATGTATGCTAAATGTCTCTGCCATATATACTTCAATTCAGGTGACAGAAATTTATAAAAATTAATGGTTCCTATGGCATTCTTGCAAGGTATACAATATTGTATAGTCTCTTACTATACTCAGTGCGTTATGGGGTAAAGTATGTAGTTTTAAACAGATTTTCCTCCTATTGCCACTTCTCCATAGGCACAGTCTCCATCCCCTCCTCTCTCTCTCTCTCTCTCTCTCTCTCTCTCTCTTCTTGCAAGAAGTATCTGTTCACATTATAGATAACTGCCTTAGCTTCGCTATAGGGGTGTCTATATGGCAAGCTTGAGGCAGGGAAACAGTCCATCACGAGTGCGCGTGTCACAGCGTGTAACAGCAACTTCTGACATAAGAGCATTTGAGGACCCCCACTCATATATTTCTTTTAGGTTAGGGACAAACCTTTATACAGAAAACATGGCGTAAATTTTACCTCAATAGTGGTGTAGAACACAAGTTAGAATAATTTTGGATACAATTTAGAAATACATCAATTTTTAGAGAGAGAAGAAAAACAGACAGAGGGTAAGGAGATAGAACAGGGTAGGAGAAAGAAAGCAAGTTGGTGATCTGGGGAGATGTGGCACCAGTGGGGGAATCTGTTTAAAACCAGTTGCCCTACTCTATCGTCTATTTCTCGCTGCTTTGAGTATAATTCATGATACACACAAAATTTCAAATATTATTGTCCTTAGTAATGAAAATATAAGCAGTATTAATCATTTTGATACCCACTTTCAATCCATTAAAAGAAGAGAAAAAGGAAGTGCATTGAATGTTGATGCCGTGGAAGATATCTACCACAGTAAGATTTACTCAAGAACCTGAATTTGGTGACAATCTTGAAAAATCACCACCATCTTGGATTTTCAATTGACCAATTGGCCAGAGTTTATTAGTATCACTTGGAGAACAAGTGCCTCGAATTTTATGCTTGTACCGTATCATGATTCGCACGATTCTTCTAAAAATTGGCCGTTTACTCCTGTACTATTACCATTCTCCTATCTCTCTGCCTCGTTTGTGATACTTTCACTTAGCTCTTTTATCGTAAAACCACACACATCTTCAGTCAATAACCCCTCGCGAATATGCATCACATAAACTCCCACGAACATGCATCACATTAATTCCACCCCCAAAGGAGGATTTATCCAGCTGAACCTTCTTCCTAATTAGTTTCCCAAACATCCTAGCTTACTCAATCTCTTCCTCCTATAACATACCCCTGCAACATGCCATTCTTCACAACATTCAGTACACTTGGCACGTTGCTCTTTGCACATACTCACATAATTCCAATCCTAAACACAATTGATGCAAATCACACTTGTATGATTACCCCGACATCCACTAGCTATATGCCAAGTCATACCACACCAATACTTAAGCCACTGTCTTACTGCACCCAAAAGATGCTATGCACCCATTGTTCATTTACACTCATTCTTTTCATGACCTACAACACTTTTCCTCATGGCTACAACTACCTGATCTACCCCACTGAGCATTAGCACTCCTATATCAACCATCTATTCCCTCTTACAGGAATTCCTACATTACTCACCCTAATACAATATCAGCTAGCCTCATTGGCCCTCTCAAAAAGGTACTCTCTAGAACTCCCAAATTCTGGCACACTTAAATCCATTCCAATTCTTATAATCACAGTTTTCTTTCATTCATAGATCTATCCATCTCGTAATCCCCAACTACCTCTAAAATATCATCCCATGAAATCTCTCTCATCCACCATATTTCTCCTAACGTTTTAAATTAACAAATTCGGGCACATTCTCAGGTAAAATAACTACAGTAAAATCTTCTTCATCAGTCCCTACATCCCCATAGATACAGATTCACCCACATTCTTTTGTACCTAATCAAATTAATTCTTCTACAGCTATACTTAATACTTCCTTTCGTAATTTCTATCTATTCAGTTATTCTACTTTCACACACTCATACTCTATAGCCCTTACACTCACCACCCCATTCATGGTTCTCAAATTTACTGTCAATTACTCCCTTAATTTTCAAGTCCAAGCTCTCTTTCTCTCGCCATATCTAGCCAGACAATAGCTCTGCAGAAGTTAGTTGTCACAGCTGTATATTAATGAAAATAATCAAGTGCATCCCCTTGTAGGTAATCTGGGGGTGTTATCACAGGCGCTGCATTGCAACTATTCCTAAATAATTTGTATTATATATAACATTAAAGATTGTAAATCTAAGCCTCATTTACATTTAAAAGAAAAAATCTAATAGCCAGTACCTGGTACTGTATGCAAATCTGAATTACAAATGTATACATAAAACTTTCTGCATTTTCTGGACCTTCGTAACAAATCTTGTGTGAATGTCTAGTATGGTTTTTGAGATGTGAGAAAGCTCTTTTGCCAGGACAACAATAGAGCTGAAATTTAAACAGTAGTAAATGGTACCCAAAGTTATTTGTAAATAAGTGGTATGGTAAATGCACAGTGTACAACCCTAAATTAATTCATCCTATTTTGACATGTAATTTTCCTTTATGAATAACATTTTTCAATTGTATCTTTTTAAAGCTAGATTTTATGACAATGCCTACATTCCTTAATGTCCAATTTCTACATTTTATTCTCTTCAGAACTTATCGAGTAGGCAAGCACGGTCACCGCGGGCAACCAGGCAACGTCGCTATGCATCGGCATCACCAGGACGGCGGTCTGATCAGCAGAGGAAAACCTTAACCTTCACATGATCTCCTAATTTTGTTTCCTAATGAGACCCTTTCAACCAAAAATGGTTCAAACATTGTCATTCATGACTTGGCTGACTATTCATTCTTGTGAGATTTTGACTGTACAGCACTATTTGTTGTATGTTAGTCTGCTCCAAGTGGTTACAGATTTTCAAGACAAGGTGGAAAAGGAAGGATTGAATATTTTTAGAGTTATATTTTGAAGTTATTACCTTGCTAGTAATGCAAGGTTAGGCTTCTTAATGATGCCTTTAGAAGGTAGCTTTCATTCTGCAAAATTTTACTTCATTGAAGAGTAAAATTATAGCAGCCTGAAGGTTATCGTTGTTCCAGAATACTGCCATTACTATACTATTACTTTTGAAGAAATGTTGAAAACTGCTATGAAACACTGCCAGAATATAGTCTACAAAATATAGGCTAACTAAGCTTAGATATTGTAAATAAAAATTGTACTTAGCAAGGAGGCTTTATTAAATGTTGTGGACTGGTATTATGGAATGATGCAGTTTGTTACAGCCTGAAAAAAAAGTTAGAAAAATGTTTTGGTACCTTG
>NC_090732.1:39180895-39268395 GCF_036898095.1 Palaemon carinicauda | reverse complement strand
TGGGCTGTTTGAAGACATTCCGACTTCGTTGCAGAACAGACTAACCAGTTGTCCAGGTACACCATCACCTGAAAGCCTCAAGTTGTTGGACAATGGCCTCAACTAGTTTCGTAAATATCCTTGGAGCTATACTAAGCCTGAAGGGCATAGCTCTGAATATGTAGGCCTTTCTTGCCAGTCTGAAACCAAGGTAGGGGGAGAAAGTTCATGGATTTTGTGCAATGGATGACTCCCTTCCAGAGAAGGTCCTGAACGTAATCCTCTAAAAAGAGGGTTGTGGGTTGAAAGAACCTCTTGAACTGGGGTGGTTTCTGTCTCCTTTTCCAGCCTAGCCCTTTTGAGACTATGCTGTGAGCCCTGGGATCGAACTCCCATTGATCCCTGAACAGGTGAAGTCGTCCCCCTAACGGAAACTCCTCGTTGTTGCAAAGGACCTGCAACTTTAGACATCTTATCTCTACTTCCTCGGCCTCTAGTTCGACCGCCTCTTCCTGACCCTCCCCTGTTACCAGAGCCCTTCCTATGAGCTTTGGCAGGGTGAAACGTGGTGGTAGCTCTCTCGTACACCATGTTGGAGGCTGGAGACTGTGAAACATACTGCTTGGGGACTGTGTACACAGTCTGAGAAATGGCGGCCACTGAAGCTGTCGCGACAGGAAAGGGTTTCCTTCCTTCGAAGTGACTTCTGGGCTTCTTGCCCTTGTGTTGAGGTCCTTCATTAGGGGTAAATTTTCGTTGAGAAGAAGTACCCCACTTGTCAATAAGACTCTTATTCTCCTGAGCCGCTTTGTCCATGACTTCTTTAACCAGCTTCTCAGGGAAGAGATCCTTCCCCCAGATGTTGGAGTCGATCAGTTTTCTGGGTTCATGTCTGATCATAGCAGCAGCTAGGATGTGTTCTCTACATGATCTTCTAGCTAGGACGAAAGCATGGAGGTCCCTATGAAACATGATTATGTGAGTTTTAGCCAAGACAGGGAAGAGCTCAGATTTAGAATAGTTTCCAATAAGCATCTCTAGATATGATTGGAAGGATAAAGAGGCACAAAGTCTCTCTTTAGCTTCCAGTTCTCCCTTCAATAGGGATTCAGGAATCCTAGGCAGTTTCTCATTAAACTGTTTGTCTCCGATATCTTTATCTAGTTTTCCAACAATGAATGTATGTTGGACGTCTTCCCAATTGTTCGAATCGTAAAGAAGGGCTAGAGAGACAGGTTTACATTCCTCTAGCACTGGAAAGTCTGTTCTCCCTTACTGCTTTCAATATGGTCTCTAAGCTTTTAGAGGCAAAGGGGAAGACAGTATCTTTGGGGGTCACAAAAGTGGCCTGTTTTCTGCCAAAGGCAGAAAGTTAGGTATTAGTGAATTCAGCCATCTTCAACTCCCTAATCAAAAGGGATTGAGCCTATCCTTAGGGATTGTATCATCCCTAATGGACTCTTCCGAGTTAAGCCTTACTTAACAGTAAGGGTAGCTATCTATCGATGGAAAGAATTCCAAGTCCGAAACTGGCTTGGAATCCAAACCATCTCATATATGAAGGAACCCTTCGGTTAAGGCCATATTCTCAGCATAGCGCCAAGTGTTCTTAACTATGTAGTTTGGTAGGCTCAAAGCTGGGGGAGCCTTAGAAGCAGGTGCCTGTTGTAAAGCTTCTATCCTCGCTGTTAGATCTGCTTGAGAATGTTCATATTTGGCGGTTAACTTTTCCATGAAAGTTTCATGGACGCCATTAGTTCTAAATTCCTGGGTAGTGAAGGTTTGTCTAATATCGGAACTGGGGTGGAGGTGGAAGCAGGGGCTTGGGTAGAAAGTAAAGAGGCATTGGGAGCTGCACTCACCTGATGTACATCCAATGATGGAAGTTTATCAGAGCATTAATGTATCTGTGGATTTTCAATAGTGCCGTCCATCTCGAGATAAATCTTTCGTTTTGGTCTTCTAGACCTAGAGACAATTGATGTTACCGTTATACATCAATCAGCTGATCATGAAATATGTCAGTGATTCCTGCTCCCTACAGGGAAGAGTCTGGGCAGACTCAAACGAAAAAACCCGAAGATTGTGAGTTCAAGGAAAATATCTAGCAAACAGTTTGTATATTAGTGTCATCATATACGTAAAGCATAGTTTGTACTTGGATGGTATTGATCTGTGCAGGTTGCTGGTACCTCCCGTGTCTGTTGTTAAAGAGACAGACAGTTTATATACGTGTAGGAAACCTTAAACAGTAAAATGAACAGTCTAGTACAATAAGTTCTTACCTGTTTGCTTGGAACAATAGGAATCTTAGTTCCGATATTTTCTTAAATATTAAAAGAATCAAGGATGCTCTGACTTTATACTTAAACTGGAATGTTTGGGGCGAAAGAGACGCAAAGATTCATTCTATTGTTTATTACAATAAATTTAGAAATCATAGATGTAATCGATTACATATTACACTGAACAATTCTGCATAGAAGCATAAACAGTAATAACAGAAAATAAAATCAGTTCCATCTGAAAAGGAAACACCAGCCACTCTATGGGAAATATAAGAATTTTGCTATGTATTCTGTCGTTACTAGGAACACTGTGCATATAGGTATGCCTGGCACTTGTGTCAGTCTGTTATGCTTAAAGTCACCTGTGTGAATAGAACAGTCTATAGTGTCATCACTAAACACAATACTCAACATGATATGACTTGAAAGTTTATCATGTACACCCTTCACCAAAAGTCCCAAATAGTGCACTGTTCTTCGCAGTAATCAAGCGGCAGGTTTTATTACACTGCCCGCCGCCACCACATGAAATTTAATTTCTTGTAATTGGTTCGCGTAGTGCTTGAAGAAAACTCTAGATGACTTCCATCCAGTATAAGCACGAAGGCTTTAAAACGACATCGTCTGAAAGAAATTCAGAGACGAGGCAACTTTTCTCAGATCATGACCTGCGGGTGTACTGTCTGGATCCGCTCTGCGTATAAAATAGGTGATTTTCGCCCTTATCTGTTTCAAGGATAACGTTGAACCGGAAGTCTCTCCCCTGAAAAGCTGACCTCCCTTAAAGTCTGAAGTTCTACGAAGATAGACCTTTAAGCATTCCACTGGGCAGAGGGATGCTTCTTCCTTCAGAGGGCAAATTCTCCAGGGACCCCATCTCTTAGTGGGCAGCTCGTTCTTGGCGAGAAACGTCGGGTCCGGAAAGAGGTTCAGTTCTTCGTTGTCTGTGAACTGAATGTGGCCATCATCCCTCGAGAGGGCCACTATTTCGCTAACTCTGGCTCCAGAGGCTAGTGCAAATAAGAATATCACCTTTTGAGTCAAGTCTTTCAGCGAGCAATCCTCATTGTTCAGGGTTGATGCTAAGTGAAGAACCTTATCCAAAGACCATGTAATGGGCTTAGGAGGAGCTGCGGGCCGAAGTTTAGCACAGGCTTTAGGAATCTTGTTGAAGATCTCATTGGAAAAATCTACCTGGAAAGCGTAAAGCATTGGTCTGGCTAGGGCAGATTTGCATGTAGTAATCGTATTGGCTGCTAAACCTTGTTCATGAAGATGGATGAAGAAGGACAAACAGAAATCTGTAGAAATCTCCTTAGGTTTCTTCGCCTTGACAAAGGCCACCCACTTCTTCCAGGAAGACTCATATTGTCTTCTTGTTGACTTTGACTTGTATTCTTCTAAGAAGTTTATACTGTCCCTAGAAATCCCGAACCGTTTCTTGACCGCTAAGGCGAGAAAATCATGAGATGAAGGTTCTGGGTTTTCACTGATGAAGCTGAGACAGTCTATTTCTGCACTTGCTGAGTCAGAACTGGGTCCGGCAACGGGATCAGCTTCAGGCGTAGTTCCGTTACTAGAGGGAACCAGACGCTGTTGGGCCACTTGTGAGCCACTATTGCTGCTGTCCCCCGAAAGGATCTCAGTTTGTCGAGGACTTTCAGCAGAAGGTTGGTTGGAGGGAATAGGTAGATCTTGGACCATCTGTTCCAATCTATGGACATTGCATCCATTGCTTCCGCTAGAGGATCCTCGTACGGGGCTACGTACCGGGGTAGCTTCTTGTTGTCGCTCGTTGCGAAGAGGTCTATCTGCAGTCCTGGGACTTTGGGTAAGATGAAGGAGAATGATCTTGCGTCTAAGGACCATTCTGACTCTATCGGTTTGATCCTGGATAGAGCATCCGCTGTCACATTGCGGAACCCTTGAAGGTGGACTGCTGACAAGTGCCATCTCTTCTTCTCCGCTAGACGGAGGATGGCTAGTATCACTTGGTTTATGTGAGACGATCTCGAGCCCTGTCGGTTTAGGCATCTCATTATGACTTCGCTGTTTAGAACCAGACGGATGTGGATTGAGCAGCGGAGTTTCAGTTTCTTCAGAGAAAGAAAAACTGCCATGGCTTCCACAAAATTGATGTGGAAGGTTTTGAAAAGGGGATACCAGATTCCTTGGACTTTTCGGTGATGAGAGTGACCTCCCCGCCCTTCTTTCGAGGCATCCGTGTGAATGGTGACTGACGGTGAAGGTGGTTGTAAGGGAACCTTGTTCCTTAGGTTCTTGGCCTCCGACCATGGTTTGAGTAGTGATCGCAGACGATTTGGTATCGGTCTTTGTAGATCTCTTCGAGCGTTTGATGTGTATTTTCTTCAAACTCCGGATGCATCTTTTAATTGTGCTCTCAATACTGGATCTGTCACTGAGGTGAACTGGAGGGACCTCAACACTCTCTCCTGTTGCCTTCTTGATATCCTTGCGGATTGAAGAAGTCTTTTGACAGATCTTGCTATCTCTTTCCTTTTCTTTGACGGAATGGAAAGGCAGTGTGACTGCAAGTTCCAGTGAACGCCCAGCCACTGAAACTTTTGAGCTGGAGATAGTCGAGATTTTTCCAAGTTGATCTTGAATCCTAAGTGTTCCAGGAACCGGATCACTTCCTTGGAGCCTTGCCTGCACTCTTCCTCGGATGCTGCCCACACCAGCCAGTCGTCCAGGTAGGCTACCACCTGAATTCATTTTAGGCGTAGTTGATGAATAACTGCATTCGCAAGCTTGGTGAATACCCTTGGAGCTATGTTCAGACCGAAGGGCATGGCTCTGAAAACATACTTTCTTTTTTGTAGTTTGAATCCCAGATAGGGGGAAACTTGACGGCTGATTGGAACGTGCCAGTACGCATCCGTCATGTCTATGGAGACTGTGTATGCCCTTTTGGGCAAAAGGGTCCTGATGTGTTGAAGCGTCAGCATTTTGAACTTGTAGTTCACTATGAACTTGTTGAGTGGTGACAAGTCCAGAATGACTCTGAGCTTTTCCGAGTCCTTCTTCGGAACACAAAATAGTCTTCCTTGGAATCTGACAGACTTCGCCTTCCTTATAAATCTTTTGTTCAAGAGTTCCTGAACAAATTCTTCCAATATGGGGGTTGAGTGTTGGAAGAATTGAGGGAAGTTTGGAAGAGTTGAGCTCCAACTCCACCCAAGTCCGTTCTTGATTAGGCTGTGGGCCCAAGGATCGAAGGTCCAACGATCCCGGAAGAGGAAAAGTCTCCCCCCTACCGGTAGCATCTCACTTTTAGTGCTGGGTGGAGGATTTACCTCCTTGGCCATGTCCACCTTTGTTGCCCCTACCTCTGAAGGGGCGTCTGGAGGATCCTCGAAAGGAACCTCGAGACTTCAGCCTAAAGGTTGTCGACTGCCTTTCGAAAACTGGGGTGAACACAGGCGATTGGGTCGCCAGCATTTGGGGCACCAGTTGGAAGGTGGTGGGTGGTTGTGCCACCGTCTGGGGCACCGTGGCTACGGGAAGCTGTTGCTGTTGTTTCGGCTGAGAGGGCACTCTTGGTCGTTTCGACTGATTCTTCGGCTGGGGACCCTCATCAGCTGAAGATTTTCTTTTAGAGGACAACCCCCATTTAGAGAGAAGGTTTCTATTCTCTGTAGCGGCTTTGTCCACAACCTCTTTGACCACTTCGCTTGGGAAGAGGTCTTTTCCCCAGATGTTGGAAGCTATCAGCTTCCTTGGTTCATGTCTCACCGCAGCCGAGGCGAACACGAACTCTCTGCAAGCCCTTCGGGCTTTAATAAAGTTGTACAGGTCCTTGGTGACTGTCGCCAAATGAGATTTGGCGAAGACCATGTACATGTCTGGGGTATCCAGGATGCTTGCCATTGTCTCTAGGCTGGTCTGCAGAGACAAGGAAGCAGCAAGATATTCTTTTGTCTCCTGTTCTCTGCGCAGGAGAGTCTGACAGCTTCGGGAGGTCTTCGCCGAACTGTTGTCCGGCAATATCTGCCTCCAGCTTCCCAACTGTGAAGGTGTTGTGAACATCCTTCCAGTCTGCATCGTCTGATGGAAAGGCGAGGGAGAAAGGTCTACACTTTTCCAGTGTAGGGCATGGTTTCCCTGCCTCAACTGCCTTTAAGGCTGCCTTAAGCCCTTTGTCCATAAATGGAAAGGCACGTTTAGGGTCAGCAATGAAGGATGGGGGCTTCTTGCTGAGAGCCGGCACCTTGGACCTAGTAAAGGCCCTCTCCTTCAAGGTGGTTGTATATAAGGCCTGGGACTTAGAGAGTTCAAGGACGATGGTTTCCTTCGGCTCTGTCTCCTCTTTGGATGCAGGTTCCGTCTTTAGACGGACATAGCAATCCGGGTAGCCCCCTTTGCTGGGCCAAAACTCAATTTCCTCTACTGGGACAGTGCCCAGTTTCTCTGAGAGGAAGACTCCCCCCCCCCCGACATAGGCATATGCTCTGCGTACCTCCAGGGGTTGACGTCAGAGAAGGCGGGGAGATCCTTGACGTTTAGCTTCTTCGGGGCTAAACGTGTTGCAACCAGCTGATGCATTTCCGTCCAAAGAGAAGCCTCTTTCTCGGACGATTTCTTCTGAATGTCCTGCATCATGGACAACAGCGAGTGCAACGTACTCGTGATGGAATCTAACTGGGGTGCAGTGGAAGAAGTCGAAGGCACCGGCTCAGTCACCGTGGCTGATGATACCGAAATCGTTTCGGCTTTCTCGACTTCGGCCTCAGGTGGAACGTCATCCGCCGGATCCAGTTCCTCCACTAGGAGATTGTTCTCAGTCTCCTTCGAGACAACTGACATGTTGTCCTCTAATTGGATGCTCTCCAAGGCATCCGAAACTTCAGATTCTACGGGAATCTGAACAAGGGGAATCTCAAGGTTGAGCCTGGGGAATAACCGCATCCGAAGATGCCCTAGGGAAAAGACAAGCCCTCATCTTTTCATTAGGAAGGTATGGGCCAGAGGTGTTCTTCTGGAACCCCCTGACCCATTTTCGCAGCGTCTCCCTTGCTGCGTCCCTTGACTCAGTAGACTTTTGGTCGTCAAAAGCCTCTTTAACCAGTTTTTCACAAACGGTACATACCTGTGGGTCTCAGTACTTGAGAGCCCCCTTGGTGACTGCACAGCGAGCTTGGGCCCTGCACATGCCATGGCCGTAGAAGTTCTTACTACGGACCCTGCAAAAGTTGTTCCCGCACTCGGGATGCTCCTCCTGTAGAGAAAGAAAAGCATATAAGTATTCGGTGAAATTCTCAGATTTCAGCATACATATTAATATTAGCTTGGATAGGGTAAGCTAGAGATAGGAAAGACACCTACATGTGTTTCCTGTCCAGCCAATTGCTATGACCTCCTCCGATATTGAATGCTAAATTCTTCAAGAATTTTTAGGGGAAGATGATATCCTTTGATATAGAGTGTCTTCTTAACACAATCTTCTAGGTTCAATATTGGGGATTAAAGACAATAATGGTTAATAACCATTAATGGTAGAGAGAATCGCTCTCTTATATGTGATGGTCTCACAATAGGCTGCCCATGAAGCACCTTGTAGGTTGGAAAAAACTTTTGGGCTACAGCACTGACTATCGGCAGCATGCCGCCAGTTCTGCCGGAACATGCCGGACCTGCCGGCATCTGCCAGGCAAGCCGGCAAATGTCAGTCTATTCTGGGCTATTGAAGGCAGTTACTGCCTTCAAAGTAATGGGTGACAGGCTGCCGGCAGCGGTTCTGCCGGCTGGCAGCGGTTCTGCCGGCCGGCAGCAGTTCTGCCGGCCGGCAGCGGCTCTGCCGGCCGGCAGCGGCTCTGCCGGCCGGCAGCGGTCTGTCGGCCGGCAGCCGAGGATCCTTCCATCAAGTAGGACCCGGCGGCAAATGTCCAAGTTATGGGTGGCCGGCTGCCGGCCGGCAACTAAGTAGCCGGTGGCCGGTCCCAGTATGTCTATTGTCGTTGGGTTGTCAATCAGCGACGCCCACAGTAATCAGCGGCAGAGCAACTGCCGGCCGGCAGACAATTGACATGGCCTAGTAAAACGAAAGGCAGAGAAATAGAGAGGATGGAGGAAGACAAGAGCTCAGCCTTGCCGGCCTACATCCAGAATGAGGGTTCAAGTGGAAGGGAGAATTATATTCGGGCTTCCACCCAACCATATCCCATCCATATGGGCTATGGAAGGCAGTCCAAGGGAGGACTGAAGAACACTCTAAAGAATACGAGGGTACCTGCCGGCAGCTGACAGGGAACCTCAGTTCAGTTCTACAAATAACTCTTAGGGCCAAATGTAGAACGATGGCCAGGAGGGTGTTGGCTCATCCAACACGAAAGAGACAGAGGGGAGGGGGTAGATGTCCTACAAGTAAGGTAATGCCCGAAGGCACCTCCCAACTCAAGGGATTCTGGTCTCATGGAGTAACCTCAAGTAGGAGAAATCATTTCCCCAGGTTGGGTTAGTCAAGTGAGAGAGCGGCACATAGGACACAATCTCACAAGAGAACAGAATCTTGTACCAGAGACCTTAGGCAGTGAAGAAGTCATTTCTTCGGTCTAAGATCTACCAGCACAGGACTGTCTGCTAGGCCAAGGAAGGAGGGATTGTCATACAAAACCCTCCACGTATGGACTAGGGAGGTCTAGCCTCCTGTAAAAGCAGCTTAACCTGACATGGGAAATCATTTCACCAAGACAGTAAGATGCCTAACACAGACTTATTACTCTGATGTCCCGTTCTAAACTCAAAACCGACTCAGTGGTTAGGAGAAAGAAAACGAAACGTCTCAGTAAAACTTTGCCAGAACTCGGTTCGCAGCAAAGTAAACTGAGAATAGCCTAGGCTAATCAGAGGGAAGGGGGATTGCTCTTAAATCTCCTAGGAGATTAGTATCGACTTAAAAGGTATAGGAGGTGTCAGTCTCCCCTTAAAAGACAAAACAAGAGCAAAGGGGACATATAAGAAAGTATACTAAAGCCCCTAGGGTAGTAGCCTAGGAGTGTTGAGAATCGTTCACCGAAACTCTCTTATATACTATCTTGGAAGAGGAAAACATAAGGCAGTAATATCATAAATGTGTAAAATATTGCCTGAGCTTCAATAAAACTTTACCAGGAAGGTTATATCATGCATGAAGTGTGTAGGTGCCTAGGCTAGGAAGCCTAGCACTCGAAAGGCTCGAAATAAATAGCCAAATCCACGACAACAATGACATAATATAAGAATCCCTAGCTAAAATTCTAAATAGCTAAAGTTATTAAAGCAAATAATGCCGGGAAGGGTCGTTCTGGCTAACTAAATGTACAGAAAGAACGACCGCGTCCATGACGCCATCCGGCTGGCAACAGCTCTTGTTACGTTAATTACGATCTCAATCGAAAAGCAAAACTGGCAAGAGCTTACATTTGCACAATTCAAAGATATTACTTAACTTTCCAGAAGCTGATGAGGCTGGTGAAGACATCATAGCGACAAATAACTCCAAAATAGCGAGAGATAACACGGGATAACACCAGGTCAACGAAGCTACGAGAGAAAGAATGGCTTGGTGGCGCCTCGCGGTGGCGCACTATTTACAGTACAGTAGGAGTGTCGAGAGCGTTGTCTCTTTAACGACTCTCCTTATTCTTGCCACTCTTTCCCCTCGAAGCAAAAGCGCTATTGAGGGTGTAGATAGCCATGAGACTTGTCAAGAATACGTCCTCTGATATTACGCGATATCCCTTTTAGAAATTTTAAGGAATATTCGCTCCAGGAGTTAGAATTCTGGATACCTTTGGTAAATTCTCTGGGATATATCACTGTAGTTAAATATACCTAGGAAGCTACTAATGAAGGAACTTCCATCACGACGACATGGCCTGAGCCCAAAAAAGGGATTCAGCAACCCCAGATCGACATTCAGCGGATGGAATTGATGCAAAGAGAGTAGCATCATCTGCATATGCAACAAGCTTGTTTTCTAGGCCAAACCACATGTCATGTGTACAGTATATAGTATGAAAAGTAATGGGCCAAGAACACTACCCTGTGGAACACCAGATATCACATTCCCATACTCACTATGATGCCCATAAACAACAAGTCTTTGAGATCTATTACTTAAAAAATCAATTATAATGCTAAGAAACGACTCACCCACTCCCAATTGTTTAGGTTTGAAAACAAGGTCCTCATGATTAACACGGTCAAAGGCAGCACTAAAATCAAGGCCAATCATACGAACGTCCTGACCACAATCAAGGGATTTCTGTACAGCATTGGAGATTGTAAGAAGGGCATCAAATCTCCAAGGCCATCACGAAAACCAAATTGCAAACTAGGGAATAGATGATTACCTTCAGCAAGCCTATTAAGACGTTTTGCCAGAAGACGTTCAAAAACTTTAGATAATATGGGAGTTATGGAAATTGGGCGGTAATCAGTTGGACTTGAGCTACCACAAACACATTTACATAGAGGAGTAACATTACCAATTCTCCAACAATTGCTAAAAGCTCCTCTTCTTGCTAACTTGCACAAAATAACAGATAACTTTAGAGCTAAGAAATCTGCAGTCTTTATAAAAACAAAGGAAAAAACCATTTGGGTCTACACCTCCATAAGCATCAAAGTCCATCAACAGAGCTTTAATTTCACGAGATCGAAAAGCTAAACTACTCAGTTTAGCCTCAGGAATACAGGAATGAGGGAGTTCAAGTTTTTCATTACTCTGTTTACTGTCAAAAACAGTAGGTGACTGAGCCATCTGGTTAAAGTAACGGAGGAACTGTTGCATCTACACCAAAGAGTGCAGATTTAAGGGTAGACCACCATTTATGTTCCTGAGTTGTACCAGAAAGGGTTTCTTTTATGGTTAAATTGTATTCCTTTTCAGTTAAGGCGTAAACTCTCTGAGCAAAAGCTCTTAGCTGACTATAGCTACTACAGGTCAAATCTGATCTGTTACCCTTCCAAAGATGATAGGCCTCCTGCTTCTCCAAATAAGCATGTCTACAATCATCATTGAACCACGGTTTGTTCTTCACTCGGTACCTTAGCACATGAGAAGGGATACGCCTGTCAATTATGTTCACTAGATTCTCATTCAAAGGGACAACAGGATTAACACTACTATATAATTGTGACCAATTCAAGCACAAAAGATCATGCAAAATCCCATTCCAGTCTGCTTGAGATTTCATATAAAATTTACAAGAGTATGATACATCAGGGACAGGCTGCTCAGTCTTCACTACTAATGAAATCAAGGCATGATCAGATGTCCCGACTGGAGAACCAACCTTACTAGTTATAACGCCAGGGGAGTCAGTGTATACGAGGTCCAAGCAATTACCAGACCTGTGAGTAGCTTCACTTATGATTAGCTCACAGCCTGATTCAGAGGCTCTTAAGCCATGGCGATCAGTAGGAGAGATAAAACTTAACCACTCCCAGTGGTGACCATTAAAATCACCAACAAAGACAAAAGAAGCCTTTCTATCATCTTGCCTCTTAGCCATAATGGTAAGAAGACAATCGAAGATAGAATCATCCATGTCTGGATTCCGGTAGATCGAACACAAATAAAAGTTGTTAAGCCTACCCCAAACTTTTATTACCGGAATCTCATGACATCCACATTCATAGCAGGACTTATGAGAGGCAGGGTACTCGGTCCTAATATACACCGCCATTTCTCTGGCCCTAGGGATGGCATCACGTTTCAACATTCTTGGCTTCTTAAAACCACTTATAAGGAGTCACATGACTGTCTCATATTAGAAACCAAAATTCTGAGCACAAAAGAATATCATACTGTCTGGACAAAACTGTAAGGTCTTGAATATTTGCATGAAGACCACACATATTGCAATACAGAAGATGACATTGAAGAAATTTAGGACGTACTGGTCCCGGATTTTGGTCAATGTCTCCAGACAGCATAAGAATTAACAAGAATTATAACAAAAACAATATGTACAGAATTATAAATAAAGTGACTGATTAAACCCATACACTATAGTAAAAAGGCTAAATACCCTTCAGGATAGCCATAAATAGTACATAAATTTATATAAATATATATATATATATATATATATATATATATATATATATATAAATAAATATATATATAAATCTGCATATAGATATTTATATATATCTATATATCTATCTATCTATCTATCTATCTATATATATATATATATATATATATATATATATATATATATATATATATATATATATACATATACATATATAAATATATTCATATATATATATATATATATATATATATATATATATTTGTGTGTATATATATTTATATATATAAATATATATACATATATATATATATATATATATAAATTTATATATATATATATATTCATATATATATATATATTTATTTATTTATATATATAAATATGTATATACATATATTTAATATATATATATATATATATATATATATATATATATATATATATATATATATATATATATATATATATATATATATATATATATATATATATATATATATTCTCGAGTTGGCTTTAGTTTTATATTTTCAGTACAAAAGTATTCTCTATTGTAGGTGCCAATAACTAAAATTGCAAATGATTAGATGTAGATATATATCTATGATAATTTTCTTCCTGGTAATGGTACCTAAAGTGTAAAAGTATTCGGTTATAATCATGATCAGTTGGTATATTGTTACATCCACACCACTAAGAATAGGAAAATTTCTCCTTATGTGAACACTCATCTTGACTAACTGTTTTCTTCCTGTTCCCTTTGATTGCATATTTTTCCATACTTGTTTCAAGTAACCCTTACGCAATCTGGTGCTGACTAGCCTTCCAAGCCCAGGGCATGGACATAAGACCCAAACCCATAAATCTAATCCATATGCACCCATATTAGATGCTTAAATTCTGTTCAATAAATCCTTTCGAGCCTTAATGACCAGATAGGCTTTCATTGTTAAAGTTCATAAAGTGTTTTATCCATGTCTCTCCAACTGTAACTGAATTTGGGAGTGTGAAGGGCATACTCAAACTATTTCTATCTACCCCTCACCATGATCTTATCCACATATGGCACTCGAGTAATCTCATTATAGTTCCATTTCTAATCTTGTCATGCCATCTAACTCACAATATTCTTCTGAGGGCTTTGTTATAATCTACAAAACCTGTTGGATATTGTTTCATTGTTATATCATGAAAAGTCCATACAGTAACACCGATCTCACTAAACTGATATATAGCCCGATTTTATTATGTAATTTTAGGCAACTTGATTTCCCAATTTTACTTAACCTAGCCATTGTCTGATTTTTTTTTTCCAATCTTTCATTAAACTGAAATTTTAAAGATCCTGTATTAGAGATCATAGTTCCAAAATATTAATCCTTTCTCCTTCCAATGATATTTCATTTTCCATTGCTTTTTCTGTTTGCATCATCTCGGTCTTTCATCTATAATATCCATCTTGAGCCCAACCTCATGTGATATTTCATGCCTTCTGGTAAGCAAGCTTTGCAGGTCCTGTGGAGTTCTGCTAATAAGGACAGCACCATCAGCATACTCTAGGTCAGCTAATTCCCGATTACCAATCCAGTCCAATCGTTCTCCACCATCTCCAACCGTCCTATGCATTACAAAATCGATGAGGAGGATAAGCAACATAGGTGACAACACATTCCCTTAGAGTACGCCACTGTTCAAGGGAAATTCGTTTGATAGGACTCCATTAACATGAACTTTGCACTTCCTATGCTTATTAACAGTCATGATCAAATTTACATATTTGAGAGGAACTCCATAACACAGGACTCTCCACAAAATTGGCCGGTGCACACTATCAAAGGCTTTTTCGTAGTCTACAAATGCCATCAAAAGTGGATTTCTATATTCTATGCATTGCTGTAACACATGTCTTAATTTAAAAATTTGGTCTGTACAATTTCTACCTTTTCTAAACCCTGCTTGTTCATCTCTCAACTTTTCATCAATCTTTCTCTCTAGTCTCTTAAGAATGAGCATACTATATATTTTCATGACAACTGAAGTTAAGTGTGATGCCTCTGTAATTATTGCAATCAATCAGCTCTCCTTTTTTGCCATTTTCACTAACACTCCTAGCACCCATCCATCAGGTTTTGCCTCTTCACACCACATTCTACAAAATAATTTTGTAAGTATTCTAGGAGTCGCGTCATTTTCGGCCAATATCATCTCAGCAATTATTCCATCGTATCCTGGGGCTTTCCATCACTAATTGTTTAATGATAGCTTTGACTTCAAGCACACTGAATGCATTCATGGCACGTCAAGGTCTTTCTCAGCTTCAGGTATAGCAATCAAATTATTTCTTTCATATCTGCTATTCATGACCTCACTAAAGTGTTCCATCCATTGTTGCCTTTCTTCATCTTCTGTTGTTATAACAGATCCATCTCTCTTTTTGATGGTTATATGTTTCTTCTTCTTTGCTCCTGTAGAGATTTCATTAACAATTCTATGAACAATTCTCACACCATAGCCACTCTCTGAATTCATAGCTTTTTCAGCCTCATCTGCTTTCCTGTCTAAATATTCTCTCCATTCATTCATGACTTTTCTTTTGATCTCACTATCAATAATGAAATACTTAGCATGTTCTGCGTGTAATTTTCATTACTTCCTCTAAAACTTTCAACAATCCATTTCTGTCTTTGTCTTCCTTTTATAGTATCCAAAGTATCATTAGATATCCATTGTCTTTTACTTGTAACTATAGGTCCCAAAACTTCACTACCAACTGACTGATATATGTTCTTAATATCACACCATTCTTCATGAATTGTCGGCTCTTCTTCTTTTGAAGTCTCTAAGACTGCAAATCGATTCCTACATTCAATTGCAAAGGTTTCTCAGTGCTCGTTTTCTAGAAGCTTAGTTGTATCAAATCTAGGTATTCTATCCACATTTTTGTTGGGTGCTTTCAGTTTTAATTTCAGTGTGGCAATGAGGAACTGGTGATCCCTACAAATATCTGCACCTCTATAACTTACATTTCTCAGTCCTCTTTCTCTCTTTATTAATGACAATGTGATCTATTTGATTTTTATAATTGCCACATGGTGAAGTCCAATTATATTTGTGGATGTCCTTGTTCTGGAAAAGAGTACCTCCAATAACAAGATTGTATGTTGAACAAAAAACTTATAAAATGTGCTCCATTTTCATTTGCAGCTTTGCCAAGACCCTCAACACCCATCACATTCTCTATCCCTTGATTATTCCTTCCAATTATTACAATTTTCATCTCTCTGGTATCTCATCTATTAAACTCTGCAGTTCATCTTTCTTTTCTTCAGGGGAATCATTTGTTGGTGCATAGCAAACTATAACACTCGTATTGCATTGTTTTGATTTAAACTTTGCAAGTAGCAATCTACTATTTACAGCTGCCCATTCCATTAATGCCTTTTCTGCTTTTGGAGTCATCGTCATTCTTGCCCCTTCTCTTCTAACTCCATCTGGTCTTTCCGAGTAGATATATATTGCCTCGGTCTAAAATTTCTTTACCAATTCCTTTACAACGTATTTCAGTTAGGGCCAAGATATCCAAGCTACATTTCATAAATTCAATATTCCCTTGCTGTAACTTCCCAATCTAATTCAGGGTTCTAACATTCCAATTACCAATTCTAAAATTTTCTTTAGTATTCATAAACCAGGAGATTCTTAGCAACCCACTACGCCCGGGACTGGGAGCTATTCTGTCATTTTTGCCTTACATAGACTAACTAAGTCCATAGATGATTAATTGGCTAAACTTATCAAAGGATTGCCAGTACCTTGTGATGCGTAGTGCCTATCTAACTAAGGCAAGTATCCCCTCCAGGACCATAATAATTTCAGTAAGATCATCCGCCAGGGATCAGAAGTAAAAGCCGAAAAGACATCTTGTTTATCGCCTTAAACCCAATCCGTCACCCTGCTGCTAGTGACTTCATCGAGATTAAGGGGGCATTTCCTCCACACCCAAAGTTCTCGTTACGCCTCCAGGTTGCTCATCCACTTCTATAACCGTTGGCAAACATGGATTGCTAAGATTTACCGTCTAGCACGGTCAAGCAAAGATATACCGCCTACCACAGTTAAGCAAAGATATACCGCCTAGCACGGTCACTTGGAATTTTTCTTGGCTGCTAGATGTTCTAAGGTAAATCATCCGAAAAGTTCTTTGCCTAGTATAAAGAAACCTATGTAAGATACCCAAATAAGTGATTGAGATAGGTTTTCACTTCTTTTTGTTTTAGGTTGTCTAAATTTTCACTAAGTGTCTTATTTTCAGTTTCCCCGATTTTATAGACAAATTGCAAGATGTTGGGTTGATTGCAAGGAAAACTTTCCATTCAGTTTAGCTAGTGCAAACAAAATATTTTGATACAGTTCTCATTCACTGTGGAGACCATTTCCATTTTAAAACATTATATAGATCAATCAATTGCATAACTTTTCATAAATAGTTAAATTTCTTTGACAAGTGTAAACTAAGGAAAATCTTTGAATACAGGAAACTTAAAGAGGAATTTACTTGAATTTATTTCGTTTGCAGAATTCTTATAAGGAATTTACAGCCTTGATCTTGATTTTGATTTGTTTAAATATCAATAATTTAACAAGGTGACTACGAATTATTCTGAGAAATCTATCCAGTTACCATGATGAATCTGTTCCTACATTTCATCTTATTGTATATTTTGAAGCAGAAGTGATTTAGCTAGAATATATAAAAGATGGAATTTGCTTTTTTACTGAATTCCCACGGTTATTTTTAGTTAAACTGGTTGCATCTTGTCTGAAGAATATTTAGGCAATCTAGTTTCACTGGTCCTAGCACCAAGTCATTATCTAAAATCTCATATAACTCATAAGGATTAGTCATGGTTAGTAATTTGCAGGATAGGGTATTTAATGAACCTTTTTTGTGCAATCTTTATAATTGGTCTGATTTCTATGGCATAATTCTAAACAAAAACTTTTAATCAGTGTGGAAGCTGTGAGTCTTTTCTTGAAGGCCGTAATTCTGGTCTAACCCACACCAGACTTCCAAGTTGGGACTAGTGCAGCTTACAGATTCAAGATCCTCTCGCAGAGCTTCAAATTCATTATTTCCTTTAGATACTTCTGCTCCTGAAACCTTACATTCCCACATTTCTAGTTGATCTTACAAACAACTAGATTGTGAGGTAGAAACCCGAATTGGTAGTCAGAATCCTAATATCCCCCCTTGTTACAGTAAGCGTCATTAAGCAACTTCTTATTTCTTTGGTGGATTGCGCTGCATATCATACCATGTAGAAAAATGAAAGCAGAAGATTTAATGAAAATTTGGAATAGATTGAATGAACCAAACTTAAAAAGAAAATTACAGTATAAGGAAAAATGCAAGAGAACTAGACTAGTTGATCATACAGGGAATGTTAAAAAAATGTCACTCCAACCTTTATCTCGGTTAGAACATGAAAATATATTTTTTTCATTCATCAGGATATAAAAAAATCAACATTATTAACTTCTGTGAATTCCTCAGAAGGACAAGTTGTTAAATTAGGGTAATATTCCAGGAATTTAGGACTCTCAACTTTCTATCTCTCTCCCTCCTGACCTACCTCCATCAGCGTGGGTGAGTCAATATTATGAACATCAGGGGATTTTCATATAAATGAATTTAATTATATGTTATCATATATATTTTTTTATTTTCATATGCACCTTCCCACTGACTTATAATTTTAGAAGGTTAAAATATAAGTTTAGATGTCAAGACTATATAGATTGACATTAACCACCAAATATCACCGTGGGGGGGGGGGGGGGGTTTGATGACAATATTGTTACCTTCGAGAACAAAGCAATATGAACATTAATTGAGTATAGGAATAACAAATTTTATTACTAAAATACAATTGATTCTTCAAAAGATGAAATTAAATTTTTTTCAAGTACAATCCTATTTTCTTTTTCAGTTAGTGTCAAACTCCAGACCCTTCTACTTTTACAGCTGATTCCAACTACTGTACACAATAATTTTATTTTCCCAAATATCTCCATTGTATATGTAAAAACTGAGACCACAAAGATCATCTGGTAGTATTGATGTAATCTAGGTTTTCTTTTATGCAATGGTCCATGATTTTAGAAATTCACAGAAGGCTTCATAAAAGTAATGAATTTTAATTTGGTTATCGAATATAAATTTTCAGACACAAACAAAATTACAGAGGAAACAAAAATCCTGGTTACATACCACATATGCTTGGTGGCCTACATGTCATATCCAAGTTTAACTATTGTTTTTCACACCAGTGTATCAGAAAGAAGTGAATAACTACATAAATTGACTAAAACTCAAATAAAGTGAAATAGAGGTAGCTTACCTTTCTGGGTTCTGCCACGGAAAACTATAGATGTTAGCTCCAGTGCAATGGAAAAACTAGTTCATAACTACAAAGCACGAAAAAACGTGCTTTTAGTAACCAAAACCATTATGGAATGGTGCATACAAATTGTTGCCAAGGTAACTTCTCAGAAATAGATAAATAGCCTTACATGAAAAATATGAAACGAGACCATTTTAGAGATGACTAAATACATTATGATGTAAACTGATCGAGTGAGCTAAACGGTGTACAGAGGGATGCAATTAATCACTTGAAGTAAAAAAATGTAAAATACAGTACTATGTATACAAGGTGACAAAAAAGTTATATGATCAAGCTGATCGATCTCTTACTAAAGGGAGCAAGATCCATATCAAACGACACTTGCAATTCCAGCTAAGTAAGGATTCGTAGATGACTGAATCTCAATCTTTAAAGTTGTAAATTAATCTATTTAAGTCTCGCAATTTCTACTAAATCTTTGGCTTATAGATATGAATCAGGGAAAAAATATATTTCTTTCCTTTAGAAGTTTATTAACTGAATATTAGAAGATTAAATCTTATCCATCACATTAATTGAAACAAAAGTTCAAGAAAACTAAAGTTTTTATATAAACTTGTACCTATTAATTTTCCACATTTAAAGAAAATACAAGGCCTTCTCCTCCAACCATTTTAACACTATCCAAAGACACTTCAGATCTGAAAAGAATAATGTCAGTTGTTAGAACATAACTGCAAAGAAATGGTATTAAAGTAAGAATGTTTTCCTATATCAACGAAAATACGTGCACTAAAATATGGACACAATGTTTAGCCTAAAACTACTTTTAGTACACTGCAGGACCTTATCTTATATGAAGTGTAGAAAATTATTGTTTTGAGTTAGTAGAATTTAATAATGTATTGAATCTTGGAATTCTACAAATCCTAATTTTTCATTTGTTTCAATGATAATAGTTTTAAGACAATAACCTTAAAACATAGTATATTCCTGCATATCATTATGGGTTAACTAGTTCACGTGCTATAATGCATAAGATGTCATTACTTTCTGGTTCACATTCCTACTCTTCCTTTGGAAAAAGTAATTATTCAGCTCTAGTTACGGAAATGGCAACTATAACTGTTCAAACTACAGGTCAGCTGCTTCATTTTTTTACAAGTCTAAAGTATTCAAAACTTGAATCAGCTTTCACTTCACATTCTTGGAATCCAACCCTATTTTTTATGCCCAAATTGGATTCCAAACAGAAATGTCCCTGATGTTTAGCCATTCTGTTAAACATCTTAGAAAAAAACTTTTGTTAGTCTTAGCAAATAAAGCATTTAAGAGTCCAACATAGTTTTGTTATCCAAAATTAGAACTCAAATTTGATTCCTCTTCCATTTGACTTGTTCTTACCCTATTACTAAATTTCGATGACATCACTGCATGCATTCACCATCATCTCTATTAATGTTTCCTAAAATTCTGCCCTCTTAGCAATATTTTTCCTCCTTTTAACCAATGACTTTCTTCCTCCTACTTCTGATATTCAAGTTTTTACGATGATTCAACCCGACAGTTACAAGTCATCGTAGATCACTATCAATTTTATCAACTTTAGCCGAGATATGATTATAGAAATATATTTCTGAATTTGTAAAAAAAAAATTGTCTCTAAAGACCCTGTATTGGAGATTATAGTTTGCAAATCCTGTGATGTTCTGCTAATAGGGACAGTGTCATCAGCATACTCTAGGTCAGCTAATTTCCAATTACCAATCCAGTCCAATCTTTCTCCACCATCTCCAACTGTTCTACACATTACAGCTATATATCAGTTTAGTGGGATCTGTTACAGTATGGACACGAGTCATAGTATGACAATGAAACAATCTCCAACAGATTTAGTAAATTAGAGAACAAAGCCATCAAAAGAATATTGGGAGTTAAATGGCAGGACAGGATTAGAAATGAAACTATAAGAGAGATTACTCAAGTCCCATATGTGGATGAGATTATGATGAGCGGTAGATGGAAATGGTTTGGGCATGTTCTTCACACTCACAAAGAGAGATTAGTTCATCAAATGTTTAACTGGCTCCACATGGCATTAGAAGAGTAGGAAGACCCATGCCTACATGGCTGAAGACTATGAAATGTGATTGATTCATTGATTTGGAGTTTTTTGGCATTCTACAAAACGTGAAGTAGGAGATGATGAATGGAGAAGTATTGAATTGAAAGCTCAAGATAGAGATGACTGGCTAAGTTTAACAGAGCCCCCTTGTGTCAATAGGCAGGAGGAGATGATGATGATGATGATGATGATGATGATATATGTCTCTTCTAACAACTTATTATGTTTGGTAGGGATGAAGTTAACTCCTTTTCTGTTACCCAAGTTTTTGATGCCATAATCCCTTCAAACTGATAATAAAGGTATCAGATACTTCAAACTAGTAAATCTAGTTTGAAAAAAATTCTGTAATTTTTATGAATGTTACTTGGAGGTCAAATTGCTAATATCTATGCTTTGGAACCTTTACTTTTATCTAATAACAATCACATCTTTTCCTCCGGAACCATCCAGCGCAGGAACGTTGTGAGATAACATTGTTAGATCAAACAAAGGCTGTATAGGCCACGAACCTACTGTACCTCATGATCTTATACTATCCTTTCCTTGTGATCTCATATTTTCATAAGTGACATGACCCTTTGTCGACATTTTCAATTGTGCTCTTACATTTAATTTTCAAATGTATTTAGGAGAACAGTAAATATATACAATATTTATGGTAACCATATGGAAAAGCAGTTTTCAGATATATTTCATAGTTTCGAACTGTTTCACATAATTTGTACCAAAAATAATGATTCTAAGCAAATGAATATTTTCCCTAACAATCTCCAGCAAAAGCATCAACAAAACCAACTATGCAGCTTTTTGTGGCATAGAAAATGGGATTTTATGTCGTGAGGGTACGAATGAGAGACAACCAATAACTGACATATTTGTTGCTTGCGAGACTCAGAGTACATTAAGGCGTGCGGACGTCAAAGTGGGGCCTGGGTCAGGCAGCAACCTCTGCACTCACAAAGGTCAAGTCTGACCAGAGATTTGTGTTTCTTTTACATTTTAACATGGAGATTGCAAAGTCACAAATGTGAGACAAAACATGATATATACATCAATGGAAAGGCTGGATAATTCTGCATACAAAGATATATATAAATATCTCGTAGTGAGTACGGGTTGAAAATAATGTGTACATAACACGGATTCGGCGGGGCAAAATCCGGAAAGATAAAGCCTTTATGTACAACCACCCCCAGGACAAGGATTATTTACAATAATTGTTGATAATTTTGAGCCCCATCAATCTTGGTATCTTCGAGGAGGGCGAAGGCGCCCCCAAGCCCTTGAGCCCTGTGGTCGTGGGGTATCATTGGTTATTGATTCATCAACTGTGTTGTTCAACACGATGCCTCCCCGGGCAGGGTCGATTTAGAGGCAAAACTCTGGAGTGGCCACTTCTGGCTTCTAAGGTGTCATTGTCCCCTGTCAAGAATGGGGTTTTAGCCTGTCAACGGTAACCCAATCTTATTGGCCGTGGATCACGAGGCATTAAGTGTCGAAGGAGGCCAGTGTTTGTCGGTCCTGACAAAAACGTGGCTGCAGGTGTCCAGGCCCTTTGGCCAGAAGTGCTTGGTCCTGTCGGAGAAAGTCTTGAGGCATGGCACAAACCTTCTGGTGATCTCTCGGAGTCTTGTAATCGGCGTGCCTTGCTTGGGGTTGTCAGTGAGGAAAAACTCCCCAGGCATGGTCAGTGTCTCACCGTAAACTTTCTCCTCCGGCGGAGCCTCACTATTCTCTCTGGCAGCGGTCAGGAGGCCAAGGAGAACTCAAAGCAGCTGTGCCTTCCAACTCTCGTCGGTGCAGCGAGCCATGAGGGCGGCCTTCAGTGAGCAGTGAATCCTTCCCACCATGCTGTTACCCGTGGGGTTGTACGCTGTCTTGCAGTGGAGGGGTGTTCCCATCAGGCAGGCCAGGGAGGCTCACAGTTCGGACAGGAATGCAGGGCCGCAGTCAATCGTGATGTTGTTGGGTACCCTGAAACGGCTGATCCATCTTGTCAGTAGGGCTTCCGCACAGGCATTAGTCGTTGCCTCCATTATGGGGGTAACCTCGGGCCACTTAGTTGGGCAATTGGTGATTGTCAGGAGGTACCTGGCACCTCTGGACTGTGCGAAGGGACCGACAATATTGATGTGGATGTGCCCAAATTGTCGCTTTGGTTGAAGGAAGTCACCGATGCTGGATTTCTGTGTGACGACTGACCTTGCTGGTCTAGCACGCTTTACATGTTCGGGCCTATTCACGTGTGTCCTTCTTGATGCTATGCCAGTCAAATTTCTCTGTCATCGGCAATGCCGTGGTCCATCCTGTAGGATGTGACAGTCCGTGGATGACGTCGAACACCTGCTTTCTCCAGGATGTGGGAACCCATGGACGAGCATGCCCTTTGCTGGTGTCACAGAGGAGTGTCATGCTATCCGGCCCCCGTGGGACATCTTCCAGCCTCAGTGAGGTTGGTGTCGAGGGGTATGATGACATCTCCAGATCAGCGGCTTCTTCCCAGGCGAGGTCTGCGTAGTCCACTCCCAGGTGGACGGAGTTGAACTGTATCTGTGACAGACCATCGGCCATGAAGTTTTTCTTTCCCAGGGAGGTACCGGATGGTACAACCAAATTTGGCGATGGCTGCCAGGTATCGTTGCTGTCTCACTGACCGTGAATTGCCCACTTTTGTGAAAGCGTGGACCAGTGGCTGATGGTCCGTCAAGATGGTGAAAGCTTTGCCCTCCCAAAGATACCTGAAGTGCTGGACAGCCTGGTAGCCAGCCAGTAGTTCATGGTCGAATGTACTGTAGCGTGTCTAGGATGGCTTGAGTTTGTGACTGAAAAACGTCAGCAGTTGAGGGGATCCGTTCTCGATCATCTCCGGCAAGGCCCCACAGGTAATGTCACTGGTGTTGGTGGTTAATGAGGGGGGGAGCTTCAGGGTCCTGGTAGACCAGTGTGGCAGCCTCAGTGAGGGCGGTCTTAGTCTGGTTGAATACCTGCTGCTATGGTGTCTCCCATCTTAACTTCTTGGCCTTCCCCTTCAGGACGTCGTTCAAGGGAGTCACAATGCAGGCGATGTTCGTGATGAAGTGACGATAGTCAATCATCATGCCGATAAACTCCTGAAGGGCCTTGACCGTTGTAGGCGTTGGGAAGGTCTTCACTGCCTCCACCTTGGAGGTAATCGGCCACATGCCTGTCGAGAAGATTTCGTGTCCCAGGAAGTCTACCTTCTCCACGCCAAACGTGCACTCATCGAAACAGGCCACCAATCCATTCCCCTACAAGTATTTCAGGACTACCTGGATATGGTCCCTGTGTTCCTCCTGGAACCTGGAGAATATGGGAATGTCATTGATGAAACAGCTGCAGAATGGCAGGTCTCCAAGGATGCTATCCATCAGGTGCTGGAAGGTGGCCCCTGTGTTCCTGAGGCCAAAGATAGAGAAGGAGAATGTTAATGGTCCCAAGGATGTAATGATGGCTGTTTTTGGGACGTCGTCCGGGTGGATGGGGACCTGGAAGTTTGACTTGAGGAGGTCCATCTTTGTGAAGATCTTTGCCACGTGGAGGGCGTCGGTGAGGTTTTGCATGTATGGCAGGGGTTAGTGGTCTGGCTACATGATGAGGCTGAGGCGACAGTAGTCCTCGCAAGGCCTCCAAGTGCCGTCAGGTTATTTTATCATGTGAAGGGGAGAGGCCCTTGAGCCTGCGGCTTTCTTGCAGATCCCCATCCACTCCATGTCAGCAAACACGCTCTTGGCATCACGGAGCTTCTGGTGGAAAATCTATGAAACTTGGTATGTGTGGGGGCTCCGTAGAGGTAATGTGATGGTAAATGCTGTGTGGCTGGTGACCCAGCCAACTGGCGGAGTTATGGCTTGAAAACATTAGGGAACTCTTGCAGAAGAATGGCATATCGATGAGGGGTAAGTGAGCATACGGTGGGTATACCCGATTCGGTGACGAGTGTGTCGAGGAGGCGCTTCTGAGCAACGTCCACTAGCAGTCCATGGTGTGCCTGAAATCTGCTCCCAGCAGATGTCATCTAACGTTGGCAATGATGAAGGAGCATCCCCTGATGGGTATCTCCAAGGTCCTGGTCTCATAGTAGCGGATGGGTCTGCCATTTATGGCCACCAGCGGCGGGCGGTGACGATGGTGAGGCGGACAAAGTCCTCCTTTGAAGGCGAGAATGTTGAGTGTAGGGTGCCAGTGTCTACCATCATCCTCCGACCCGACACAGCGTTGCAGAGGTAGAACCCCACCTGATGGGATTCCGTCATGCTATCTGCCACAGTCTTTGTTGGGAGTGGCTGCAATTGTAATTTTTTGGATACTTGCATAGGGGCCTAAATCTCATGGCTTCCTTCCGAAACATCTAGTGATAAAAACACCAGGCCGGGTTAAGCTTTTTTTGTTGTTGCGGCATGCGATTTCCTCCTATATACAGCACTGATCTCTTGTTTATCCGTCTCATCTAAACCGTCTGTTTTGCTTAGCTTTTCCTCTACAAAGTTGATGAACGCCAGCGACATGGCATATCTGGAAGCCATGGAGGCCTCGTGAATTTTCTGAGCCTTGTGTACCAGATCGTCCTTTGGCAGCGTGTCCGCATTGATGAGCTGGACCCTTACATCTTGGGGTATGCTTCATAGAAAAATCTGTCAGGACAAGCTAATTTCCTTCCGTCATCCATCTGCGTCGATTTCTGGGATCATCAAGAGACCAACCAGTTCATCCCAGGCATCCACGGGCGAGTTGTCCCCCAGGGGTTGGTTGATTAGGTCGAGGACTCGCTGCACCCTTACGAAGATGGAAAGGGAGTACGTGCTGACGAGTTTCTTCCAGAGATCATCGTAATGTACCTGCCATGACTGTGCATCCAGCCAGGGGGAGATATGGTTCAAGACATCCTCCACTAAGGATGCCAGGACGATGCCGGCTTTAGCTCACCCACCGTCATCCGTACCAGACCTGAAGAGAATGTCTGCCAGCAGGAACAGAGTGGCTATGTGCTCCTGAAAAAGAACGGCGGCAGCCTCACATTCTTGTCGAACGATGCTTACGTCGTGGTGGCAGTGTTGGGCGGAGATTGTGTCTCAGAGGTTGCGGAGATTGTGTCTCAGCGGTCACGGAAATTGAGTTGGCCGTGGGGTCGGAAGAACTGTTTATCTTGTAGTTGGGCATTGTTCTACTTCACACACCAAGACGCGATATGTGCCGTCATTAGTCCGTTGGTGGTGTCAGGTTCCTGTGTGGTCGTATGTACGAAAATGGCAGAGCTAAACGGCTAATGTCATAGCCAAAACTGCAAAGTTACCATCCAATCCGGGAGATAACCAGTTGTGAGGGTACTAATGAGAGACAACTGAAAACTGACATGTCTATTGTTTGCGAGAATCAGAGTATATTAAGGAGTGCGGAAGCAAAGTAATGCATTGGTTGGCCAGCGAACTCCCCACTCGCAAAAGTCAAGTCTGACTGGCGATTTGTGTTTCTTTTACTTTTTTACATGGAGATTGCAAGGCAACAAATATAAAAAAAACATGATATATAAATCGGCAGAAAGGCTGGAAAATTCTACAAGCATTGCGGTTGAGTTGTAAGGATATCAAGGAGATAACACCTAACCGAGAAAACCCAAATCAATGTTGATTAAAAAGTAGCCTTTTTGATGACAAAAACCTTCAGTTTATCAAGTAAACATGTTTTTACCCCAAAAAACATAATAAGAAAGAAATTGCTTAGTAAAAAATCACATACAGTGTCGTATTTATAAACAAAGTATCAATATGTATATGTATATAGATATCCATCCATCTATCTATCTATCTATCTATCTATCTATCTATCTATCTATCTATCTATATATATATATATATATATATATATATATATATATTATATATATAATTTATATATATATAATATATATATATATATAGATAGATAGATATAGATAGATAGATAGATAAATAGATAGATACACGTATATAATGTATATATATATATATATATATATATATACATATATACTGTATATATATATATATACATATATATGTGTGTGTGTTTGTATGTGTATATATATATATATATATATATATATATATATATATATATATATATATATATATATATGTGTGTGTGTGTATATGTATACACACACACACATATATATATATATATATATATATATATATATATATATATATATATATATAATATCCTCATCATCATCACCATCTCCTCCTACACCTAATGAAGCAAAGGGCCACGGTTGGTTAGATTTCCACAGTTGTCTCTATCTTGAGCATTTCAATTCAATACTTCTTCAGTCATCTTCTCCTACTTCAACTTCATAGTCCTCAGCCATGTAGGCTTGGGACTTCCAACTCTTCTAGTGCCTTTTAGAACCGAGTTGAAAGTTTGGTAAACTAATCTCTCTTGGGGAGTGCGTAGAACATGCCCAAAACCATCTCCATCTACCTCTCACTGTGATCTCATCCAAATATGGCACTCGAGTAATATCTCTTATAGTTTCATTTCTAATCCTGTCCTGCTATTTAACTCCCAATATTCTTCTCAGGGCTTTGTTCTCAAATCTACAAAATCTGTTGGATATTGTTTCATTGTCATACCACGACTCAATGTCCATACAGTAACACTGATCTCAATAAACTGATATGTGAAATTTCAAGCAAGTTGATTTCCAAATTTTACTTAACCTAGCCATTGTCTGATTTGCTTTTTTCAATCTTTATTTACACGCAAATTCTAAAGATTCTGTATTAGAGATCATAGTTCCTAAATATCTAAATGATTCCACCTCATTAATCCAATTTCCTTCCAATGATATTTCATCGTCCATTGCACATTTCATTCTCATTATCTCTGTCTTTCTTCTATTTATCCTGAGACCAACCTCATGTGATATGTCATGCATTCTTGTAAGAAAGCTTTGCAAGTTCTGTGGTGTTCTGCTAATGAGGACAGCATCATCAGCATACATTAGGTCAGCTAGTTTTTTGTTACTAATCCAGTCCAATCCTTCTCCACTATCCCCAATATTACAAAATCCATTGGGAAGATAAACAACATAGGTGACAACAGATTCCCCATGAGTAATCCACTGTTCACTGGAAATTCATTTGATAGGACTCCACTATCATTAACTTTGCACTTGCTACGCTCATGAACATAGAGGAACTCCATAATAACACAGAACTCTACAAAATTGGCCGGTGCACAAATTTATTTCCCATACAATTTCTTGTGTTTATTTCCTAGTAGTATCTCATTAGTTACCCCTTAATTAATTGCTAAGGTTATTTTCTTGAAAGTTGAAGTGTTATGTTTCTGAAGTCTGTATATTCAAAGAAAAATAAACAGAAGAGGCCGCCTTTAAATGCAAACCCACCGAAGGTTACTTTACTGGTTAATTAGTGATTCTTACTAATGTCCCCATGGATGACAGGAGCTGATATAAATCTGTGTTTTTTAGTTACTAAAACTTTCCTACTTAATCTAGACAAAATTTGTCATCTTCTTTCAAGTATACAGTTACAATATGATTGTGCTATTTTTGTCGACGAATCAGATACTGCACAATCTAAGCATTTAAAATATTTTAAAGCTTCGTCTAAATTCCTTTGGACCACAAAGGTTCAAAGGTCGTTCATGTATGGCAGAGGCAAGAGACAGGACAATGTCCTAGAATAGTGACTTACCATATATACATAGGATCAGCACCCAAGCCCCTTTCTATAAAGCTAGGACCAGGTAGGGTCAGACAATAGCTGCTGATGACTCAGCTCACTCAAACCCCTAATACGTAGCTCACAAGGATGGTGAAAATGCAGACAGTACTTGAAACTTTTGTGTTTAAGTGGGTCTCAAACACCCGTCCAAAAGATTACCAGGCAGGGACAAACCCTAAATCAGCATTTATTCTAGACTTTAAGTCTACTAAAGAATCATCTATAACCATTATCTGTTCAGAAATCTATTTCTAAGTCTCTATCCAAACCTTTACTTATTCCATTCAACTCTTCACCCATAAATGAAAATTAGACACTCTCTACAAGTAATTGTATCAAGTTGGATCAATAACCCCACGTAAAACTCAATATCTGAACCTATATTTAACATCTAAAAATAGAGTCAATATCCGAATCTAATTTCAAGGCTGAAAAATCATGCTAGACATTTAGCTTTTGAAGTAAGGGTATCAACCAAAGAGGAACCTAACACTAAAAACCTAATGATAGCTTTTTTTTTTATTTCAAGATAAAGTTTAGACTGGAATACTGTAAAAGGGATAGACATCGAAGTTGACACCTTAGGCTGTCAATGTTTTCCTTGTAATAAAACTATCAGGGCACAACGTCAAAATCTTATTCATGAATTTACAAAAAGATTTCTAAACATCATTGTAGAAAAAAAACACTGCTCATTTGATTTGTGATTGTGTTCATTACTATAAAAATTAACAAATTCCTTACTTTATGCTAAGCAGAATTGTTATACCACATGTTTATGTAAAAACTAGGTAGAAAAATTAGTTATGTAGTAAGCCTGATCTATCTTACTTTTTCTGTCAAGAAGTACCTAAAATACTAACCAGAGACTGTAACTTTCCTTTGTGTACATTTATATGTCTCAAGAGTTTATTCTCTGTAGAAAATGGATATTTTGAGGTTATGATCAACAGTTTCTTTTACCAAATCTACTCCTCTGTTCTTTCCAATCTCTTATAAAAGACACGTTCCAAACTCTTCTGAATATGAGTGAGAAACTTACCAATCTTTAAAGAAGTTAACATTAACTGGCTTTTTCGTAATAGGCACATCTACTGAGACCTGGCTAGTAGAATCAATTTTGAAGAAGTGGTTGAATCAGACATATGCCCTGCATACGAGACTGACATATCCCGGTTCACTAAAGGAAGAGGAATTAGCTTGTTCGAAAGAGGTACATGCACTGCTTAGCTGGCTGCCTAGATCCACTTCAGAGCAAGAACATAGCAGTAAATTTATTATTTATTGGGCTAGCATAAACTAGTCCACTAATACAGGATAAAGCTCACGTGTAGTATTTGGAACTTTGACAACCTAAGGCAATATCTTTGGTATTGTTACACTAGATTGAAGAGATTCTATTATTCCTTAAAAATTATCTACCCTACTATCCAAACTACTTATCTGACCTATATTAACAGACACAGCCTGAAGTTCGGAGGAAGAAGCTGGGGAAGAGGAAACCTGGGTATCTGACCCCAAACTAATATATTTTTTCCTTATACTTTATCTCTTTTTCTGTATCTGAAATACCACTCAATTGGCTATAAATAAGAATACCTAAGATTAAATCTTCCGTATAATGAATATATATGGAATGAGGATATAATTTCAATGAAATTAGCTTATTCATTTTACAATCTGCATGTGCTCGATACAGAAGCGATAATTTCTATCTAACATAAAAGTGAACTTATAAAAAGGACCCAGCTTTGTGGGTAACACTGAAAATTCGATGCATTAAAAATCAAACCGCTACTGCAAGATGGTGAGAAATCAAGTGGGCAGTGGATGGGGGAAGGCATCGTTTACACAAGTGCTCTATGCCCTAACACATCTTCATGGTGGGAACAAAGGGTTCCACATACATCTTAATTGAATACTTATCTGTTAATTATATTTCAATCATGGTCGAACTTTTCATTGAAAAAAACGGATAGCACATGAATTTAAAAAAAAAAAAAGTCATAAAAATAAAGTATTTGTGAAAGTGAGATAAAGACTTAAAACTGCTATCGGATGGCTGCAAGTGCTTCCCCCTCGAGTTGCCTCCAGTAACAAAAAGTAACAGCTCAAGAAGGCGATATTTTGCTTTTTTGTACCAATACATTTTTAGGGTTTTAGGGGAAAATCAAATAATTAAATAATAAATATAAAGTAAAATATATAAACATTATTAATACATACCCAGGGACAGTTTCTTCTGATGTGTCAGTGATAGAGCGCACAACTACTGTCCCAGTTTTTGGCAAATCAAAACTAGCATCATGATGAAGATCAACTGTTAATTCTTCTTCTGAGGTGTTGATAACAACCAAATAGTATGTAGCAGTTTCATCAGCATACCTTTAAAAAAAGAGGATTATTCAAGTTAGCTAAAATCCTTCATTTTGGCCCAAATAAGATATAATATAATTTACAAAACAGTATTCATATCATAGTCAAAACACAAACAAAATTATATGAAAGGCATACTAAAATTATTACCCATATTTTTGGCCAAAAAATGTACCTAGCTAACTTATTACATTACATGATGTTGAAGTAAATTACTAATTTAAGTAAATTAATAACCAATCCCTTGGTACCACTAAGAGTCCAAGGTACCAACAGCCATAAAAACCTCATATACCTTCTCATAACGTGATATGCAAAAACTGATTTGCAAAACCAGTGAGTTAAAATCAAGTGATGTCACTCTACCTCTAACATTGTGTGCTCTTGCACATAACATGGATAAATAAGACCCATTTAGCTTACTGTGAGCATAAACCATAAACTTCTTCAAGAAGACGTTGCATTCTTGGATAAATGAGAGAAAGAATCCATAGTAGAAAAAAAGATTCCTAGCAAAGCCTCTTGTATATCTAGAACTTTTCAAGTATAACCTCAACATTCTGATGACATAAATAATTATCTTCATCGACACTGGTTAGTATTTCTCTATGTGACTCCATATGAAAGTAACTTAGTAAACCCTTGGCCTCCTCCAGTCTACAATTGATAATATAGGGGATTTGAAAATCCCTTTCATTCTAAGGACACAGCGGAGAGGCTCCAGATAGTTAGCTGAAACATGAGGAGGCTTTGATGTATTTGATGACAAAGTGATTGATGAAGACCTGTTATGTATGGTAGCTGTACCAAAGCATTAAACCAAAGAAAAGGAGCTATTAGGATTATTCTTGTATTGACTGACATCCTGAAGTTATTGATAACCAGTCAAACCACCCAAAGGGAGGAAACATATACATTAAACTGTGACCACTCATGAAGTATGGTATCTACAGCCCATGCGTGTAGATCCTTAACTGAAGAGTGAGAAAGTCCTAACTGCTTGTTTAGTGAGGTTATAAACAAGTCAGCCATCAGTCTTCCCCATTATCTAAACAGATCCAGACATTGCTGATGATGTTCTTATCCCTTTAACTGATCCTGAATAATCAGGGTAAGCAAGTAATGTTCCTAGCTCTTAATTAACAGGCATAGTAGTTAGCAGGAAGAGCGTCCTGGACCTGGTACACTTTTGGTTCCTATAGTAAGCTAGAGCTCTAGTGTTTTCTAAATGCAGAGCTATGACCTTTCTCATCATAAACTATCAACGAATTAAGGCCTTGAATACATTTATTAACTCTATGCAATTGATATGCATCAAAGACCCAGTCAGTGATTATGTACCCAAGACATGCTGATCCTCCAACATATCTTCTCGGCCCAACGTTGCCATATCGTAAAAATGACCCATAATCTGGAACCTGCATACCAAACTTATTCCCACCATGAAATGATGGCAATAACCCTACCAGTCAAGAAGATGTCTGATTTAGAAAAGCTGGTATTGATAGCATTGGATCCAAACCTGTCCAAACACTGGTTATAAAGCAATTTAAGAGGCCTCATCCTCAAATTTCCAAGAAGAACTTTCTTAGAAAACTTCTTGGAAAACCCATTGTAACTGTGGGCTGAAAGAACTTTTCAACTTCAAGAACTCTTTGATGGACAGAAAAATTATAACATGCCTCTCAGACAGAAAAACCTCAAATATCTAAAACAGCTAAAGAAAAGACTTCATGAAATTGGTCTCTCAATTTCTGAGAATTAGGGACTTGTATAGGCATGACACATTCAGAACTTGTCCCCATCCCTCTGAAGTTTAAGTACTGTGCGAGGTGGTTGTTAGGTACTAACAGAGAGGAGAGGTGAATGCAAATGAAGTTTATTCAACAAGGTAATGAGTTTACAAACAGTTGACGGCAAGTGTTACAAAAAATCAAGCAAGATGAAACATGGGATGGCAAGCTTAAACAGGTTTTTCTATTATCAGTACAGGAGAGAGCGCAATATAAAAAAAGGAATGGCCTTACAGTGTATGAGCGAGTAAGAAATACATGGGGTACATAGCTTCCCTAAAAAAGACATACATGAGAAATAGGGTGCCCAGCTCTAGAGGGGCAAACTGTAGGAGGTCACCTTACAGGAGATATTCAGGATTAAGGTGATCAAGGGAGACCCAGTCTTCCTAGCCATGAATGTTAATTAAGAAAGCCTTCAGTGTGTGACGGATCAAAAGGAAAAGGCCTGTGTAAGGGGGCGTCAGTGGTGGCTTGCTATTGTTGGTGCACAGGAATACCTACATTTCAGTGTGTAAATATTTCGGTAAATTTTGCTTCGCTGGGGGCTTGTAAGTCTGGTGGCAGGGAGTAAATTTTTCCACAAAGTGACATAGGCACCAGAGATTGTCGGACAAGGTTGCAGATGGGAAAAATTCAGTAGGGACAACTAATGGGTAACCATACACCATTTCAGTTGCTGAGACATCCAAGACATCCTTAGGAGTCCTCCTTAACCTGAGGAGGACCAAGGGAAGGGTAGTAAATCAGATGGAGTCTTTGAGGGTGCAGTTATTTGATGTAGGGTGATGCCCAGATTATTTGCTAAGGATGTCCACAATGGAAAGGTGAAAGGGATACCCTAGTCAGAAGTAGTATGCTTAGGGATACCAAATCTTGCTATCCACCCTCAGAGTAAGGCGGATTTTAGTTTGCATGGGGATAGCTTCAGGCCAACGAGTGGAGAGGTCAATAACGGTAACCAGGTAATAGTTACTTGTGATGGGAGTCAGAGATCTACAACATTTATGTGAATGTAGGCAAAATGACGCTGAGGTTGAGGAAATATGTCCACTCCTAAATCCGTGTGTCAGTGTACTTTTGAAGTTTGGCATGAAGTACAGGCGTGGACCTAATCCTTAGCATCCTTAGAAATACCATGCGAAATGAACTTCATCTTCAGTAGCTATGCAGTAGATCTGTGTGAGGGATGTGAGAGACCATGGATGAAATCAAACACCTGTCAGCGCGTGGGGGCAGGTATTCATGATCGTGGCCTATCAGTACTAGCGACACAGAGGAGGGTGGCATTGGAGTCGTCGAGGGCAATGTCTTCCCACAGAGGGATGTGCAGGAGTCCTGCATGCATGGTAATCTGGATCTTTTTGTTGGGCTTCCGCCAATAAGCTGTAATCCGATCCCGGGTGAATAAGAGTCAATGTGTTTCTTGACAGCATCGGCAAAGGGATTCATTTTCCCAGGGATGTGTTGAAGGGTGCGTTTGTATTCGGAGTCCGTGGAGTGATGCTGGCACTGGCGGTAATGCCAGGCATCGGACTGTCGAGTAAAGATGTGCACCAGAGGGTTGTGGTCCGTGTGAATGACGAAGGGCATACTGTACCTTCTAAGAAGAGGTGAAAGTGATGGAGAGCCATTTGCAGTTGAAGGTAGAGTAGCCGGTTTCTGCCTTGGTCAGTTTTCTACTGACGGCCAATAGACGGGGCGAGCTGTTGACTACCTGTGCGAGTATTGCACCAATAGCGATGTCGGGGCATGGGGCATAGGAAAAGTGAGAACAGCAGCAGTTGATTGGACTTTATATTCGTAGCAGAAGGCCACTTCCTGAAGGGGACTCCACTTTAGGTCATTTGCTTGTCCTTGAGGGAGGCATTGAGGGGGGGGGGAAGTGGTGGCGATGGGTGGCAGGAATTGGCAATAATAGTTTATCATGCCCAAGAATTCTTGCAGTGCTTTGATGGTCAAGGGCATGGGGTAGTTCTGAACAGTTGATACCTTCTCAGGGAGGGCATGGACGCCTTCATAAATGATGCAGTGCCCTAAGAATGATACTTCGTTGGCAACAAAGTAAACTTGTCATACCAGACTACAAGGCCATTCGGTTGTAGGTGGCTGAGAATGATGCATAGTGTCAGAGAGGAAGAGTAACCACGTAACCTACGCAGAAGGGGAGATCCCCTAAGCTGCCATCCATGAGGCATTGAAAAGTGGCCCCAGCATTACGAAGGCTAAAACGGAGTAATTAAATGTGTATATACCAAAGGGGGTGGTGATGGGGGTTTGGGGATGTCTTCTGGGTTCATGGGCAACTGATAATACCCTTTCAAGAGGGTAGAGTGAAGAACACTTTTGCTTTGTGCAAGTACGAGGTAATGTCGGCGATGTTGAGAGGGGATAGTGATCCGGTTCTGTCTGCATGTTCAGATGCCTGCAATCCCCACAAGGGCCCATGGAGCCAACCTTCTTCAGGACGATGTGTAAGGATGACGACCATGGGCTTGAGGCCTTTTGGTCAAAGGCACATTTTTTCCATTTTGGTGAATGTTTGTTTAGCAGCTGCCATACGAGTTGGGGCTAGACACTTTAATCTGGCAAAACACTGGGGGCCACATCATCTTGATTTCGTGATAAATACTGTGCTTAGCAGGAACCATGGGCGTTTGATGAAGTTCTGGACGGAAGACTTCTGGGTACAATGTGAGGAAGTGGGTGTAGGTCTCCTTGGTGCACTGATGTGTAGTGTTAGGTCGAAGGGGACGGATTGAAGAGGTGTCAAAAAGTATGAGTCTACGTTGACCAACTGTCGATGTGCCACATCAACCAGAAAGTGGAAATGGGCAAGGAAATTCGCATTGAGTAGTGGCAATGTTACATCATCAGCAAGGAACTTTTTTTGGTATTTGATGCTCCCAAACGATAACATAAGCGTCTCATTCTCGTAAGTGGGGATCTCAGATGCCAGTTACCCGGGAGATGTCAGCAGGCTTAGAATCAGTGTTCAATGATTGTCCTCTTCCTGAGGAGTGAAGGCGTCGATGGAGGTCTTGAAGGTGGTGAAGTGGTTGACCATAATGGTGTCGACTTTGGTCATCAGGTACTATATGGGCAAAGTCTCAACACCAGGGATGGCAGCTGGTGATGGTGAGTAATGCTTGGTCACACAGCCAATCAGAGATTTCTGGGAAAGTGTCCTTAGGGATTGCCACGATGACATAGTCTGCTATGCTGCTTGAGCAAGTCACGCACTTGATGCAAAACTGAACTTAGGCAAGCTGGACCTATGTGAACACTTCTCTGGTGGTAAAGGGTGGCAGTTTCATTAATGCAGCATGGGTCAAAGAGTTAGGGTCAGTTGGCGGCATTGTAAAAAGGGTAGGGTACAGCGGTGGTTGAAAAAGGTGGTAAGGTGCAAGTCTTCCAGCAATCACCAATTGTGTGAGGTGGCTGTTAGGTACTAATAGAGGCGAGGTGAATGCAAGTTAAGTTTACTCATTGAGATAACAAGCTTATATACAATCAGTTAAGGGGAACAATGTCACAAAAATTAAAACAATGTGAAATGTGTAATGGCAAGTTTAAACAGGGTTTTCTATTACCAGTGTGGGAGAGAGCGAAAGATAATAGCAGTACAGCATATGATTGTGTTTAAAACATGTACAGTACAGTACCAAGAAAACAAGGCTCTAGTACCCTGGAGAAGAATCACGAACTTCACTAATAAAAAACAAATCGTGTCTTTCAGTATCTGCCACTTCCAGGTTAAAATTATTCTCCCTATTAAAGGACTAAGGATTTTATACCTAGTAAAAAATACAAATTACTTTCAATATTTGTTTTGTTTAGTGAGGTTAATTGGGAGTTAGTACTATCTGTTTATTAGCAATGCTAATATATACACTTTAATTTTCATAGCTAGTTTTGAGGGAAATGTTCCAGTTGCTTGAGATGGCATCATTATTGGGTCCAGGTCTCTGCAAAATAGAGGAGAATTGAGATAACAAGTATATAAGGCAATATGTACCTCAACTCTCCTCTACGGTTCAAGGACCTGGACTCTACATTGATGTTATCTTAAGCAACAGGAACATTAAACTGTTTCTTGTTTGCAGAAAATTACAGGCATCACCTGAAAGGATC
Source organism: Palaemon carinicauda (assembly GCF_036898095.1). NCBI lineage: Eukaryota > Metazoa > Arthropoda > Malacostraca > Decapoda > Palaemonidae > Palaemon > Palaemon carinicauda. The sequence goes on along the minus strand of NC_090732.1, from coordinate 39,231,493 downwards.
GCATTCCACAAACAAAAATTCCATAACAAATAGAATACACAACCATAGAACCTATCCTTATCAAATGCCAACTAAACTGGGTTGGTCATGTGGTCTTTATTCCTGAAGAACAGTTCCCCAAAAAAATTTCATATGTACAACTTAGAAGCAGCATTCAAGGACCTGGGAACCACAAGTAGATGTACGATGGTCTTAATGAAAATAATATTTCCATTTATTAACATAGAAACCAAACAAGGTCCCCCGACAAACCCAAATCCTCATATCACATGCACAATATGTGGCAACATGTGTCCAGGATTGGCATGGTTAGTCATAGTAATGCATGTAGATGGAAAGAGCAGTAACCATATCTGAGAAAGAATCGTATCATCTTCATCATCTTCTAAGGAACCTCAAATGTCGTCTTTGGTTACAATGGACTGCATGACAATGGAGTTGAAGATTAGAATAGTTCAAAGCGTCAATTTTAGATGTATAATCTGTTTATTTCATTCAGCCCATCATCGTCGATCTTACTGCTGAATGAAACTATGCTACTAAGATATTTGTCAAATTGCTCCATCATGGGTGTTGGAGTAGGAGGAAGGGCTGGGGGCTATAGTCCTCCCTCCCCAACTTTAAATGATTCTATCTAATTAATTCTTTCTCCCTCCAATGATATTTCATCTTCCATTTCATACTCCGTTCTCATTATCTCTGAAGAAAGACAACGTTGGATGGAACACTTTAGTCACGTTATGAATAGGAGATATGAGGGGAATAATTTGATTGATATACCTGAAGCTGATGAAGACCTTGATGTGCCAATGAATGAATTCAGTGTGTTTGAAGTCGAAGCTATCGTCAAAAAACTAGAGATGGAAAGCCCCTGGATATGATGGAATAACTTCCGAGACAATACTGGCAGAAAATGAAGTGACTCCCAGACTACTTACAAGATTATTTTGTAGAATGTGGCATGAAGAAGCAAAACCTGATGAATAGGAGTTAGGAGTGTTAGTGAAAATAGCAAAAAAGGGAGACCTGATGGATTGCAATAATTACAGAGGCATAAGACTTACATCAGTTGTTATGAAAATATATAGTATGCTTATTCTGAAGAGACTGGAGAGTCAGATTGATGAAAAGCTGAGAGATGAACACGCAGGATTTAGAAAAGGTAGAAGTTGCACTGACTAAATTTTCATTTTGAGACATGTTGTACAGCAATGCATTGAATATAAAAATCCCCTTTTGATGGCATTTGTGGACAATGAAAAAGCATTTGATAGCGTGCACCGGCAAATTTTGTAGAGAGTCCTGTGTTATTATGGAATTTCTCTTAAATATGTAAATTTTATCAAGTCTGTTCCTGAACATAGCAAGTGCAAAGTTAATGTTAATGGAGTCTTATCAAATGAATTTCCAGTAAATAGCGAAATACTCAAAGGGAATGTGTTGTTACCTATCTTTTTTTTTTATCCTCCTCGTGGATTTTGTAATGTGTAGAACAGTCAGAGATGGTGGAGAAGGATTGGAGTGGATTGGTGATAGGAATTTAGCAGACCTAGAGTATGCTGATGATGCTGCCCTTGTTAACAGAACACCACAGGATTTACAACGCTTGCTTACCAGAATGCATGAAATATCACACAAGGTTGGATTGAAAATTAAAACAATTTATTTCACAATCCTCAAATGGTATTGCTCACCAGTGGCTTTCTTTTCTTACAAATAACATTATCTTATTGCTCCTCTATTCTTGCCAGCGGTACTTGAATGTGCTGCACACATCGACCATGTTAGTTATAATTTTGGTGATAATTCTTACTTTCAGATGAGCAATGATAGCTTTATGATTAAAGGAGAGTGTTTTACATCTAATCAATGACAGAAATAGATGAAATAACACTAAATTTCAAAACCAATTGAACTTCCCTCTGGGATATGTCTTCTTGTGATGATATTCAAAATGGAAGTTAAGCGGAGGTGTGGGGAAGAAAGGGCTTTTGCAAAACAATATTCAGGAACTTATGCATTAATACTTAGAAGCTCTTAATTGGTTTAGAAAGAAAGTTAATGATTACATCATACAAAAACAGAACAGCTGCCAAAAGCAAATGCAAATGACACATGTGCAGTAACTCACCATCAATCTCCAAAACACAAACATTGGACTTGAAAAATTAAATGGTGTTCATCTTCTAGTCGTTACATAGAAAAAAGGCCACAATAGCCAGACAAGTTCATTTATTATAGTGAATTCCAGTTTTTCTAGAAAGTAATTATCACATACTAACCTTGCCAGTTTATTTTTTGTAGCACTGCATCAGTGGCACAGTAGAATTTGTCTTTAGTTATTTGGTTGGCAAATAGAGCACTGATGAATGTCCAGGTACATCCTTTTGCCAATAACCCTCAATGGAGTGCGACCACTCTCTTGGTTTAGACTATCAATCAAGATATTTTGTCAGGGTGTGAAGCTTGGAGCCTACAGGTGAAAGTCCAGGTCCCAATGCTAAACAGTGTTCTTTGGCCATCCTATAAAGATGCAACTGCCCTATTCATAAGTCATATCTGTCCCCACCCCAAAACACTTCAAGCTCATTAAATCAGAGAATTGTGATAGACCTAGATTTCTCTATATATGATTGAAGAGAGGAGTCCATGCTTGTATGGAATTTTCTCTATATATAATTGAAGACAAAAATACATTCCTAAAAGGACTTAAAATGTCTTGATTTGCGTCACATGCAATGTAAAGGCTATTAAGATTACATTGATTAGTTATCAAAAGCAATGCAGAAAACCCCGCGATCATAATGAAGTATCCAACCCGTGGAAAACATTAACCTACCCAAAAATTACCAAAAAGAAGAGAAATAAAATCTATCCTTTTATATAATTAGCTCAAAACATTAACTGTCAATCAACAATAAAAATATTAAAAAAGAAAACATTTAACATTTATTAGGAGTATGGCTTCAGAAAAGCTGGAAAATTATTTTCTTTTTTACTTGTACCAACCGTGTGTCACACAATTGTACATAATTCCTTTTGTATATATTATGCTTGTATCTTCGCTCTTCCCTCGCACTAAAAAGAACCAGAACAAACAAGTCTGCGTGTTGCCTATGTAACATTGTCATTTTCTCGAACATGTAATTGCCTGTTGCCTTGAGGTTTTGTATATAAAGGAGAGTGTTCCATAATAAATTAACTCAGTTGCTTTCACACTGCCTTTGAGTTCACAACCTTTCTCTCGGCACCGTCACATTGGTGACCCCGGAAGTCGACTCACTCCCACTGCCTCCCACCCCCACCCCCCTCGCCCGTCCATCATTGGTACTATGACGGACTCTACAGCAGTTGGCGCTGCGGCCGCCCCATTGAAACTTTCACCGTTCGCCAGCGGAGAGGCATCAACGGCGTGACTCGCTCAACCACCAAAGCAGATTATGTTCTTGCGGCGATACCCGAGGACACCTTCCCGGAAATATCCGACTGGCTTTGCGTATGACGCCCTCAAAACATACCTTCTGCAGCAGTACTCGCCGTCACCAGCCGCCCGTGTAGCAAAGCTTTTTCAGCTCTCGTAACAAACGTTGGGGGACCAAAGGGCTTCACTTGCCCTCAGGGAAATGACCAGTATCGCTCACCTTCAACCTGCCGCAGACGGCTCTCCTCGTGAGGTGAATCTACTTCGTGCCCTTTGGATACGCCATTTACCCGGACCTATACGCGCTGCCATACCCAATGTCGATAGTTTACCCATAAAGGACTTGATGACCAAAGCCGACGACCTTATGGACAGCCACTTCAAGACCTCCATCAACGCCTCCACCCCTGACGAAGAGGATGCCTATTCAACGTCAACCGAAGCTGACATGAATGCCGTAGGACATACACGCCCACACCGTGACGTGCCGAAGCAGAGACAAAGCCAGGCACCACCCACCAATCGCTCACGCCCCAACAAACGACTTCTACAGCCACTTACTACCTCCCATCCGCCGCAGTTTTGCTACTACCAATTCAGATTCGGGGCAACTGTGAAGAAATGTGCCGAGGATTGTCAGTGGTCAAAAAACGTGTAAGTAGGCCATCGCTCGTGGCGGTGGCCTCCCGTGTTTCTAATCTTTTCTTTTTACAGGATGCAGGAATGGGCATGCGATTTTTGGTAGACACAGGTGCTTGTCGTTCTCTTTTGCCAAGGAAACTCTTCAAGACACGACGTAGTCTGTCTACATCTGCCGACGTCCGCTTGGTAGCTGCCAACGGATCTGCGATACCCACCGACGGTTACGAGAACCTCACATTATTGTTCGGAAACGGTAAATTCAATTGGAAGTTTCTCGTTTCTGACGTCACAATGCCAATCCTCGGTGCGGATTTCCTCTCTCATTTCCACCTTCTGATCGATGTCGCCCACCGACGATTGGTCAACGCAGACTCGTACTTGTCGACACCTCTTCAACCTGCCCCCTCTAACCTCGCTCTCCACATTAGCGCACCCACGGATGCCTACGCCCACCTCCTATGTCGTACCCGGAAGTTTTCTGTCCAGAACTTCGCCAAACGCCCACGGTTCCTGCCAAGCACGGTATTTATCACCATATCAAGACGACGGGACCCCCAGTCTTCGCAAAATTCAGACGTCTGGCACCGGAATGATTGGCAGCCGCCAAACAGACGTTCGCCAAAATGGAGGAAATGGGCCTTTGCCAAAAGGCTTCCAGCCCATGGTCGTCACCCTTACACATCGTTCTGAAGAAAGACGGCTCCCTCCGTCCGTGCGGGGATTACAGGTGCCTGAACATGCAAACAGAACCGGATCACTACCCCCTCCCAAACATTGCCGACGTGACCTCCTACCTGCACAAAGCAAAGGTTTTCTCTACGCTCGATCTCCTGAAGGGGTATTATCAGGTGCCTATGAACCCAGAAGACATCCCCAAGACTGCCATCACCACTCCGTTTGGTACATACACCTTCAATTACTCCTGTATTGGCCTTCGTAATGCTGGGGCCACGTTTCAACGTCTCATGGATGGCATCTTAGGGGACCTCCCTTTCTGTGAATGCTATGTGGACGACATACTTGTTCTCCTCCTCAAAAGAGAAACACCTCTGTCACCTGCGCATCGTGCTCGACCGCCTGCAACAAAACGGCCTTGTAGTCCGGTACGACAAGTGTACCTTTGGCACCAACGAAGTGTCGTTCTTAGGGCACCGCATCACTCCTGAAGGTGTCCGCCCCCTCCCTGAGAAGGTAGCAGCCGTTCAGAACTTCCCCGTGCCCTCGACCATGAAAGCTCTGCAGGAATTCTTGGGCATGATCAACTATTATCACCGTTTTCTGCCAGCCATTGCCGCCACTCTTGCTCCCCTCTACGCCTCTCTCAAGGGCAAGCCAAAGGACCTGAAGTGGGGTCTCCTTCAAGATGCAGCCTTCTGCAATGCAAAGAAGGCCCTATCAACTGCTGCGGCTCTCACTTTTCCTATTCCACATGCCCCTCTCCTTCTCTCCACCGATGCCAGCGACGTCGCTATTGGTGCAGTACTCGAGCAGGTGGTCAACGGCTCGCCCCGCCCATTGGCCTTCTTCAGCAGAAAACTGTCCAAGGCAGAATCGGGTAAATTCTACCTTCGATCGAGAATTGCTGGCGGTGCACTTGGCTGTCCGTCACTTTCGCCATTTCTTAGAAGGTACGCCCTTCGTCATTCGCACAGACCACATGACTCTGGTGCACGCCTTTACTCGACAGTCTGATGCCTGGTCCGCCCGGCAACGCCGACATCTCTCTGCCGTGGCTGAATACAATTGCACCCTTCAATACGTCCCTGGGAAAATGAATCCCGTTGCCGATGCCCTGTCAAGAAACACGTTGGCTGCCGTTCAACTGAGATTGGATTACAACGCCCTAGCTGAAGCCCAAGGACAGGATCCAGAGTATCAAGCATGTAGGACATCCTGCACGTCCCTCCGTTGGGAAGACTTTCCCCTCGAAGACTCCAACACTACCCTCCTCTGTGACGTCAGTACTGGCAGACCGCGACCTTGGATTCCTGCTCCCATGCGCCGACAGGTGTTTGATTTCCTTCACGGCCTTTCACATCCCTCGTGCCGTTCTACTGCACAGCTGCTGAAGGCAAAGTTCATTTGGCACGGCATTTCTAAGCATGCTAAGGATTGGGTCTGCGCCTGTACTTCTTGCCAAACTTCCAAAGTACATCGACACACGGATTCAGGAGTGGGCACCTTTCCTCAACCTCAGCGTCATTTCGCACACATTCACGTCGACGTTGTAGGCCCCCTACCCACATCACAAGGACATCGTTATCTGTTTACCGTCATCGACCGCTCCACCTGTTGGCCTGAAGCCATTCCCATGGAAACTGCAATGTCCGCCTCATGTACATCTGCCTTACTTTCTGGATGGATTGCAAGATTTGGTATCCCTGAGCATATTACTTCTGACAGAGGAACCACTTTCACCTATCAATTGTGGACATCATTAGCGAATCTCCTGGGCATCACTCTACATCAGACAACGGCCTACAACCCCGCTGCCAATGGAATGGTTGAACGTTTTCATCGCACCCTCAAAGCAGCTTTGATGTCCCGCTGCAAGGATTGCAACTGGTTTACTCAGCTTCCCTGGGTCCTCCTGGGACTAAGGACCACTCCTAAAGACGCCCTCGACGTCTCGGCAGCTGAAATGGTGTATGGCGACCCGACGATCTCCAGCGCATACGTCACGTCGTGGGAAAATTTACTCCATGCCGCCAGACTTACAAGCCCCCAGCGAAGCATCACATACCAACAGACTTTCACTCTGCAATGCATGTCTTCCTGCGCAACGACACTACCAAGCCACCGCTAACGCCCCCTTACATGGGCCCTTTCCTTGTGATCCGACGCAGTCCGAAAGCATTGCTACTAAACATTCGTGGCAAAGAAGACTGGGTCTCCATTGATCGTCTAAAACCTGCTTATCTCCTGCCAGATGACCCGCCTACAGTTCACCTCTCTAGATCAGGGCGCCCTATTTAACATGTAAAGTATGTCATTTTTAGGGGGGGAGCCATGTACCAACCGTGTGTCACACAATTGTACATAATTCGTTTTGTATATATTATGCTTGTATCTTCGCTCTTCCCTCGCACTAAAAAGAACCAGAACAAACATGTCTGCGTGTCGCCTATGTAACATTGTCATTTTCTCGAACATGTAATTGCCTGTTGCCTTGAGGTTTTGTATATAACGGAGTGTTCCATAATAAATTAACTCAGTTGCTTTCACACTTTCTTTGAGTTCACAACCTTTCTCTCGGCACCGTCACACACTTTAAAAGAGGAAGCGGTAGTACTAGTAGTAGTTGGAAGGTGATGGGTAAGCCCAGCATATCCACTAGGTAGTATGACTCTCCCTTTGGCTTTGGCCACCGGAAAGTAAAGACATGCTTCTCAGCATCCTCATCTAGTTATTTCAATCATTTGTTTTTTCTTTTAGATTAAATATTTGGTCTTGCAGTCATGAGTAAAGGATATTATGATTGGATTTTCAGCATTTCCAGATAACTGTAACTATGTTACAGTTTTTGTGGTATACCTGTTCCAGTCAAGCACTAAGCCTAATGAAGTATCTAACCCTTGGAAAACATTAACCTACCCCAAAATTACCAAAAAGAAGAGAAATAAAATCTATCCTTTTATATAATTAGCTCAAAACATTAACTGCCAATCAACAATGAAAATATTCAAAAAGTAAACATTTAACCTTTATTAGGATTATGGCTTCAGAAAAGCTGGAATTTTTTTTTTTTTTTACTTTAAATGAGGTAGCGGTAGTACTAGTAGTAGTTGGAAGGTGATGGGTAGGCCCAGCATATCCACTAGGTAGTATGACTCTCCCTTTGGCTTTGGCCACCGGAAAGTACAGACGTGCTTCTCAGCATCCTCATCTAGTTATTTCAATAATTTGTTTTTTCTTTTCGATTAAATATTTGGTCTTGCAGTCATAAGTAAAGGATATTATGATTGAATTTTCAGCATTTCCAGATATACCACAAAATGTTACAGTTTTTGTGGTATACCTGTTCCAGTCAAGCACTAAGGCTGTTGCTATCCTATCCGTCGTGTGTGTTGCCAACAACGTGAACCTAAGGAACATCTTCCTTGTACATCGTTAGTGCTCTGTTGGCAAATCTACGCCAACTGTAAAGGAGAAGGGCACTGTCCTTCCTCTTCCCTTCAGTGCCTAATGATCCAGGCTGTTGTATGTTTCGATACAAGAGTGACGTCATTGGCTTACATGATTCTGGAAAAGATGAACATCACTTTCCCCATTCTCTTCTCATTTTCGCTGTGACTTCTGAGAAGGTTGAGTAGGAGACATCATCGTGAAGTCCAGGAATTCTGATCGGTATAAGTTACATTCACTTAACTCTTACCGTTTCTCTCGCTGTGAGAGAGAGAGAGAGAGAGAGAGAGAGAGAGAGAGAGAGAGAGAGAGAGAGAGAGAGAGAGAGAGAGTTCTATATGCACCATTGGTTGGACCTCCTCCTGAACGAGATCTCTCTCTTTCATGAGAGAGAAGCAGCGCCTGCAAATGATATTGGAGCGCTCTGCTACAGCTGTCCCCAGTATGCAGAGTTCCAGAGAACTGAATCTTTGTATGTGATGCCAGTTGCAAAGATCCAGAGACGACAACCAAATCTTTGGAGGAGGCACCTACCAAGGATGGATCATTGAAGCACAGGATAACCGATTAGTCTAACTCTCTGGTGTTTGTGTGGTTCCTCTGCATGGTTTCCACGGGAAGATAAGTGTAGATTAAAGCCTTCCCCTCGGGAAAGCGTCAAGGCACTACTGTTCAGTATGACGAGCTATGCTCTAGTCTCTCTCCTACTAGGGACACTCTCCCACATGACCACAAAGTGCCCTGACAAGTTCTCCAGAGATGTTTGACTTCTCAGCCAGTCTTCTGGTATTCATGAGCAATGAACACCTTCCCCAGCCATATGCTAAGGGTTGCTCACCATTCCCAGTCTCCAGGAGATGCAGGTTCATGAGTACCATCACAATCACTTCTTGGCTCCTCTCCACAAGCATAACTGTCCCTGAAAACATGATAGCAAAGAAGATCTAAAACTCAGATAAGTTCACAATTTCAGCCGTATGCATGATCCTCGATGAACATCTTCACGTGCAAGAGAGACTAAAAAAATAATCCTCTCCACATGCACAAGAGTTCACATGAGCACAGTTGTCTCCACCTACACAAGAACCAGTGTGAACATGTCATGTCTATGCACATGAGATCTGGCATGGACATGATCATCTCCTCTCACACAAAATTCCATGTGCAGAAATTTTAATGCACAAGAATTCTATGAGTAAGAGGGTTTAAACAAATGATCGTCTATGTGTGCATTCATCCCTCACACTATTTACAGGTGCTAAGGGTCCACATACTACATGCCAGTTTACCTGCGGTATCTAGACGCTCCATCACAGTATTAGCCATCTCTGTGATCAGTAATTGGGTTATCAGAGTTCACCTGTTGCTAGCCAAATAATGAATACACTACCACCTGATCTCTCCCCTACATACTTGTGAAGTGACGGCACATACCAGGAACATTACTACTATATCCAGCAAAGTGACAATGACCTTGACAGATCTCTCCCCGGGAGTAATGGTACTTACCTGGAACATTTTTTTTCTCAGGAGAATGACCTTAATACATTCTCCCCTTTCACATGAGGTGAGAGGTTATGGTTTGTTAATATTTCCTTCCCCAAAAATAAGTTTCGGTACACAGTTCACTCACTCTTCCATAACTTTCAAGTCACAGAATGTTGGTTTCTGCTCCATTCCACCATTCCTGGTACACGACACCAGTGAAAATGGAACCTATGATTATAGTATTTTCATAGCTTGTATGGGCTATGAAAGCTTTCATTCAGGGGCAATGAGTTTCCCTTTTACTTTTCCTATCATGTTTTGTCTATATAGGAATGTTCCAATTGTGGTCTCTCTCACCAAGACATGTCTCAAGGTTATTCTTCATGATCTTTGTTTCCCATGGGATCAGCCGCGAGCAATGATCACCAGCAGCCGCGATCTGGAACCATGTAATTGGCAAGTACTATTGGGAGGCATGCAACTGCTGGTACCTACAGTTCTTAGCCCCCTGTTATCATGATCCAAATAAATGAAAACTTTCTTTATGAATATAACATATTAGCAAAATCACACAGCCAATTGGTGTTAGGCTATTTATGATTATCTAATATTGTACAAAAACACTAGACATGACATGAACAATAGGTTATGCTTACACCAATAAACTATGAACTGCTATCATACTTATATTCAGGAAGATGAATAATTGATAGCATGACTGTACTCGACAAGTATTTAGGAGGAACTCTCTAAGTTTTTGCGAGTTTACATAATCTTGAAAATAATCTTGTTGGGAATGAATTAAACAAACCTGGGCATGTTGAAGTTTAATTCTTTCTTTACTGTCTGCAGCAAATTACCCAGGCTTTCTGTATTCTTTTGTCTCGAGAAAACCTGAAATATCTTTCCTTTACATTTTGAGTTTCTCAAGGTATTATAGCAACTGAAAACAGTGTAATAACCTCACATTTTTCAGAAAATGTTCATGAAGACTGGAGGACGTAGCTAATAACAATAGGACCATAATACTTTGGGCAACGTTTGACCGGAGGGTGTCCCGTGACATTTTCACAAGGGGCACGGGTAGGTTTAAGCTCCACCTCGGGAACAGACCCCATCTGTATTGACCCTGGGCAGTCGCAACAAAATCAAACGGACCTTCAGGACTAACACACTTCTCAATCAAATCACCCAGTGTTTACCAGCCAACGTGGCAAAGTTATACAGTGGTAGTTGGTCCCATAGGACGTCAAGAAACTTTATCTTTGGGTCAAGAAGCTTACACTTCTAAAATAAATAGTTTATGATTCGAGGGTAAGATTCATAGAAATATGCATGCTACACGTGTAAATACATACATACATACATATATATATATATATATATATATATATATATATATATATATATATATATATATATACATATATGAGATTCTGGTATGCATGATCCCCTTTGTCAGAATAATTGCATAGTGCTTTGCAATATACAATAAATTCATCTGCTTATGCTAATCTAATCCAACTTAAAGTACTGCAAATTATGCCTATTAAATCAAATATCTGAAATAAAATATTTGTAAAAACTTCGGAAAAGTTAATTTACTGACACATACCTTAGATAATTCAAATTTCCCTAACTAATAAAATTCCTTTATTAATTTTAATTGACAGTACGTATAATCCATAATCTAACTGGTTTAACTGAACATGATTCTTACCTCACAAATGAAAAGACATCTTCAGTTATAGATGGATATGCGATACGTCCTGTTGTAAAAACGTCTAGCTTCCTCAGTTGAGTAAGACTTTGGTAAACACTTAGGTGACTATATGTTGCGTCCTTTTGAGCCTTTACATTTAGTGTTTTATAGTTTTCATTTACAGGCAACCATGTATCACTAGCTGTAGTAAACCCTGATAATAGAGAAAAACGTAAAAAAATACTATATAATATTTTCAAGTTGTTTTTTCCATGCAAAAAATGCCCCCGGAATGCTTGATAGCCTACATATGAATCTCTTAAAATAATAGTTTAATGAAAGACTAAATTACGTCTAGATATAGTCTTATAAAAGACTAAACTGGTTTTAAATATATTGTGTGTTAAAACATTAATGTGCATCACAATGTTAGGGTAACATTATTCATAAATATTACCATATAGTAACATATTGTTGTGCAAAATGTTATTACCAAAACAAAAATAACAAAGCTTTCCTCCCTATGTCAAAAAAAAAAAATTCATTTTTATGTCAAGTTATGCAATGATAGGTTTCATGATTAGGCCAATTGTCTTTCTTGAGCAGGGCCCAACGAAATCTTATGCACTATTTACACGTAGCCCGAGTTTCCTACAATAGTAGTTTTTGTTAATATCTATCATTAGGATGTTACTTCCTTCCTTCAATTAAAGCTTTTTCTGAAAAAGACATTATCCAAAATCACATTTTCAGCATCTGACATGGCCCGTTTGCTTTTATTAACCAAAATTAGTTATAATAACTTATCTTTTTCTTATAAATATCATTGTTCTTAATGAACAATGAAAATTATTGATCGAAGCAAATCTATGATATGATCTGAATGCTTTAGCAGTGATCCAGTAAAACTGTTCTTTGAAGAAATGTTAACAACTTTGTTTGTCTGTGACGTAAATGTATGATACTCTTTCGATGAACCTCTACAAAACAATCAATGCTAAATGTTAAATAGTACATCAGAAAAATAATCAAAATGAAAATAGTAGAATATAAAATAAATCTTACAAACAAATTTAGGCCTACTTCTACTCATGCCCATAAATATATGTGAGTGATTTTTTGGGGTATTCTGGTTTTGGTGAGCATAATATAGAGTACATTGTCTTTTCTATTTCTACTTTTGTTGTGTTAAGTTTATAACAATTTCTTTCCATTCAGCTTATTTCATTTAAAGTCTATTCTTGTTGATTTCCATATGGTGAGTTATTATTGTATCAACCGTTAATGTATGAAGATTACATATATGATTAAGAAGAAAAGATTTTGAAGCTAGTAATACATGAACTCAATCAGCGTTTATTTAGTTTTATTTGTAATTATTGAGTGATTGTGTGTGTCGGGGAATGTTTTAAAGGTTTACTCAAGTGAATAGCCTAATACAATAGCAATTCTAATTACTCACTATTCTAAGGTCTCAAATATTCACGATACAGAACAAGAATGATGAATTAATGTCAATCAGTTTCTATAATTGTGCCCAGTTTAAATGAGGTCATCGACCTTCCAATTCTGAAAAATTGACTGTGTACCTGTTTTACGACTCATGATTTGATAAATGATTGGTTATTAAGAGTATCCATTATAAAACTTTTCAATACGCTATATATATATATATATATATATATATATATATATATATATATATATATATATATATATATATATATATATATATATATATATATATACTGTATATATATAGATATATATACTGTATATATATACATATATATAGATATATACTATATGTATATATATATATATATATATATATATATATATATATAATTATATATATACTGTATATATACTATATATATATATATATATATATATATATAGATATATATATCTATATATATAAATATCTATATATATATATATATATATATCGATATATATATATATATATATATATAAATATATATATATACAGATATATATATATATATATATCGATATATATATCTATATATATATATATATATATATATACATATATATCTATACATATATATCTATATATATATATTTATTTATATATATCTATATATATATTTATATATATATATCTATATATACAGTATATATATTTATATATATACAGTATATATATCAATATAGATATACAGTATATATATCTATCTATCTATCTATCTATCTATCTATATATATATATATATATATATATATATATATATATATATATATATATACAGTATACATATCTATATATAGTATATAAATAGTATGTATATATATATATATATATATATATATATATATATATATATATACAGTATCTCTCTCTCTCTCTCTCTCTCTCTCTCTCTCTCTCTCTCTCTCTCTCTCTCTCTCTCTCTCTCTCTCTCTCTCTCTCTATATATATATATATATATATATATATATATATATATATATATATATATATATATATATATATATATTTATATATATATATATACAGTATATATGTATATATATACATGTATATAAATGTATATATGCATATATATATATAATGTCAAAGGACCCTGTAACTCTCTAATAGTAGTATCTCAAAGGGTGGCCGGTGCTCTCCATACATTTCTTTTTCTTACAAGTTGTTAGAATATCCTCTACTTCACTTTGCTCTCGAATCCATGTTAATCGTTTTCTGTCTCTTAGTGTTATTCCCATAATTATTCTTTGGCAATTCCTCCCATAATTCACTAAGCATAACTATGTCGTCTCCAAATCTTAAGTTATTAACGTATTTCCCATTAATGTTAATTCCTACATTTTCCCAATCTGAATTCTTAAAAACTTCTAGGCACGCTATGAATGATTTAGGTGAGATGGGGTACCCTTGCCACACTCCTCTCTAAATTAAAATTTTCTCACTCTCTTAATATAGTTTTAAGATTGATGTACTCTTCCCATATACGTGTTCTTATATAAGATTCGTCTATACCTTGTCTTTGAAGGGCTTTAATTACTGCTGAAGTTTTGACAGTATCAAAAGTTTTCTTAAAATCTATAAATGCCACATATATTGTTTTTTTTATATTCTGTTGATTTTTCCATTACCTGGTTAATGACACATATATGGTCAATTGTTGAATACCCACTTCCAAATCCTGTCTTCTCTCTTCGTTGTTTAAAGACTAGTTTTCTTTCTACTCGGCCTAATATGAACTTTGTAAATATTTCATACATTACTGAGAGTAAACTTATTGGGCGGTAATTTTTTCAGGTCTTTTGTCTCTCACTTTTAATTGATTAGTATAATGATAAACTTTTTCCAAGCAGTACGTATAGAGCATTCTTGCAGACATTTTGTGTAACATTCAGACACTTTCATTACTATGAAATCTCCTCCATCTATTATCAAATCCATCATTAGGCCATCTTCTGCTGTTTTGCCTCTTTTCATGCCTTTTAATGCTCTCTTTTCTTATAATCCGTTTTATGCTTTGTACCAGCTTTTTTATTATTTCTATTGGGAAAGTTATTTCTTTGATCACTATTGTATAACATTGTATATAGTATATAAGTCCACTACAATTTCTTTCATTCCAACTCTTTTGCTGATATTTCCATTTTCATCCTTTGAAGCAATCGTTTGTTGGCTCCCTGTTCCAAGTCTTCTTTTCATCAATTTGATGCTTCTTCCTTTTAGTGTTTCCTTAATTTTGGTCTTATTCTGTTTATGAATGTTGAATTATTAGTTTATTTATTGTTTCGGATACTTCTGCTAAATCTTATTTCATCTCTTTTGAATTTTACCCTCTTTTCCAAAATTTTCTTTAGTTTTTTTTTGTGTTTTCTGATAGTTTTCCTTGCTCTTTTTTTAGGAACTCTTCTACCTATCTCTTGTGCTGATTCCAATATAAATTTTGTAAAACGTCTGTTCATTTCTTCTTCACTTGGTTCCATTTCATCATGTAGCTAGGAGTACCTATTTTGTATTGCTAAACCAGACTCAGCAAATTTTTCTCTTATTACAAGTCTTCATTTTCTTTCTTAAAATTTGATTTTTTCTTTCTTTCCTTAGATCTATACAAATTTTGTTTCTTACCATTCTATGATCACTTGACTTTAACTTGTTTAACACTTACATCTTTAACTAAATTAACTTTTTCACTGTGAATAAAATCTTTTTCGTTTTTCGTTTCTCCATATCCATTTTCTATGTTCCTTTTTATGTATAAAAATGTTTCTTAATTCATTAAATATTCTAAAATAGTTGTATGGTTAGAATATAAGGTCAGTTTCACTGAGATAATTATAAATTATACACTAAACTGTATTTAATACTCCCCAAAACTGGACTCTATAGTACTTAATGGTGCTAAACTTCTTGAGGCTTTGCATTTGTTTATATAGAGATTCCTTGTTTCTGTGAATGTATTACGAATGATTTTGCTAACCCTATTCTAATGGCAATTTCAGATATTCTACCAGATTACACCTAATTAATGTTTTTTGACGATTTTCCTCCAAATATATGCCTATACGTAAATTCAAAGCCACTTAACCAGGTGAGAGACAAGGGTTTGTTTATATTAACTATTATTCCATTATAAAGTGATTACACATTTTATATACTTGACACATTCTGATACTGATGATGGTTTTATTGCAAATTTATTTAGCCAATGTTTTTATTATTGTGCCATAAAATATTAACTATCAGACATTCAGGAGTACATATTATGGCAAATGATGTTATGAGAAAAAGTTTTATTCTTATACTGTAATGGGAAAAGATTTACAAAAAATGGTATACCCACCAGCAAATGATGTATTGTCCCACTGCATTGGAGTTCTTTCAGGATCCCGACTGTACTCAGCATAACGCTCAGGACCATAACGACAACCCTGGGGATCCTTGGTATCTTCCCAACTTATCCATGTATCCTCCATACCTGGAAAAATCTCATTCTTAACAGACATTTGATAATATATCTCTTGTCTCAGTGCTTTCAGTGTTCACATCTGAAAGATTAGTTTCCAAAAAAAATAAAAAATCAATGAAAACATTTGCACACTTCATAATGTAGTTAAACTACCTCAATTCTTCAAGAGTATGAAATATCATTAAATAAATCTAAAAACAATACAAAGGTAAAAACAGCTTATTTTTTGGTAAAACTAATTATTTAAAAGATGTAATTGGCCAAGATCCCCATTGCCATTATCTAGTGGTGAGAGTTTCTCAACATTAAAGATAAAAACGATTACAAGCAATTCATCCCATTTGCTACCATACTACATATATGTACTGTAAATGATGTTAGTCGCCTATGTGAATGCTGTGCTGATCCTCTGATAATACACAAGCCTGCAGAATCTTGAATCAAAACAATTGAAACTATGACCCAGATTCCTGATGAGTGGTGAGCCAGGTGGGAGATCATGTGAAATCAGAGTAAGCATTGAATTTATCAAGTTTGTAATAAATTCTTAAACTTTTTCAATAAGTCTTACCCAGGAGTCACATTGCTGACCAGTATATTTCCATGGATGGAGGGATAATGACACAGCAATAATTGTTTATAATTTCATAAACAGAACAAAGAGGACAGTATTCTCCTTTGGTCTCTTTCCTTTGTAAAAAAGAAAATCCATCTTTATGTCAATAGTGTAAGTTGAATGTGACAAATTAAGACTAATGGGTTATTAATACATTTCCCAAACAATGGAAAGAGCCCTAGGGTCTGAATCAACGAGTTTCCTTTGGGATAGGAACTAAGCTGACCTGCTTTCTACAAGAAAGGGGTGTTCGTATATGACATTGAAGTCCTTGGCTAGGGCCAAGAGACCTTCTCAAAATAAAATTTCTTTTATAGGAGGAAGGAAATAACCAAGAAGACATGGACCAAAGCAGTCCCTTGGAAGACGATTGAGCTGGAGCAGCAACAGAAGGTTTTGGTGAAGAAAAAAGAAGACTTTGAAGTTAGCAATCGGTACTTGTCAGTGTTTGTAACAAAAAAATAAGAAAAAAATCTTTAGGATATTCATTATGTGGTAGCTTCATATTCCTTTCTGTTCCAATCTTAGTTATTCAATGTTTAGAAAAAGAATTAACTATATGGCCATAGGACCTTTTGGCGCAGGACTTTTTTATTCTTCTATAGAATACCTGAATCAATCGGGCCTGTATTGATTATAATAAAAATCAGATTAAGGTTATAAATATTAAAATAAAAATCATGTCTATATACAATTGTATGGATATATAGATAGGTTAACATACAGACAGATTTTCTTTTCTAATAACGGTCTTTTGATTGTTTGGCTAATTTAAGAAATAAATTAGCTTTTAGAGTAATATACTATTTGAGTACGGTACCATTTGATGAAAATATCAGTAAGAACATAAGGACAAGTGCCATTAAACACACAAACAAATTTGAACCGACTTAGCTTACTATTTTCCTGCTTTCTCTCTTTTGTCTGTCACAAATTCACAAGTTATTTGTTCTTCATTGTGACTGTTGGTGATTTGAGTATCCAAAAATATCCGTACATAGCCCAATTCGGTTTCAGGAATTTTAAGTAAAAAAAGAAGAGAGAAATTTGTACTTAACGACTACATTTACGTATTTGACAGATGTACTTCACGTGATCAATCAAAATTTTGGCGAAATGAAATTAAAAATTCATGTACAGGCAGAATTCACACCAAAGATGGTTATCGGTATAAACCAGAATAGCCACGGATCCTCAGCTGCATCAGTTGAAGCTGCTTGCATAAAAAGCACAATAAAACATCCAGCAACGGAAACTTTAGAGAATACGTCAACAGTTTTCAACCGATGCTTAGCAGTTCATCGCAGGCAGCTCATGGAGTTCTACCTCGTATGGATTCTCTAGTGAAAAAAATAAAAAAAAATAGAAGAAATCGTAATGAAGTGCAACAAGTTTTGTTATTTATCTATTGTTATAAGCATTAATAATTTCTTTGATTTCAAAAAGCTGCGCCAAAAAGTCCCGAGCCAGAAAACGTGCGCCAAAAAGTCCCACGGCAGAAAACTTGCACCAAAAAGTCCTGCCCCAGAAAGTGTGCGCCAAAAAGTCCCATTCTCTAGATAAGGAGGAGGATGCAGATTCCTTATTGATGCATAAAGGATTTGGATAATCAAACCCTCTATTTGATAACTCTAAATCATAGAATCTGCTATCATTGAACCTTATGATTATATTCAAACGAAAATAATGTACTTGCAGTGATGTAGGAATTATTGCATAATGTAATTTATTTCAAAAGGGCATAGTTTTCTGATATGAGAGTGGGTGCTCAAAAGCAGTCTCAAACTGAGAAAACCAAAGATATCCTAACTATGAATAAGACTTCAAGAAACTTTAACTTTCCTAGATATGTAAATTTATGAATGTCTTCAACAGATAAGACATTCAGAAATTTATCTTTCTTCATTGTCAAACAAAGCATTAAATCCATTGTTAGGCTGTACATATCTGGTTAGAAGGTGGGACATCTGTAATATGATTTAAAAAGGATTAAGTCAAAGTTCTTAAAGGCATTGGCCTTGTTATAATAAATGAATAAACTACAGTCTTTCTAAATGGGCAGGGCTTTTATGTAAATATCTAGTTCTATTATATTTACTCAATTTAGGACCTTAAAGATTATAAGGATTGGAACAGATTTTGAATAAGGGAAAATACAATCAGAATCCAAGATGGCAGAACGAGTTAGGACAGTAGATGTATTTCCCAGTTCCATGACTACTATTTCTAAAGTAAGTGGTAAGCTGTACCATGAATGATTCAAAAGACTAAAAGCACTCTAGTCTTTAGTTAATGAGCTTTGCTTCTTCATTTTGGTATTTCATTTTAGCTGCCTGTTAAAAACTTTATCCATAAAACCTGATTACTGTACTTTAGTTCCAGCATATTTTCTATCTCCTTAGAAATTAAAAATATTTGGATTTTGCATTATAACTCTTCATCACTGTACTATGTATTCATCATTCATAACACTATCCCCTCTAAACTGTTTCTAAAGTTCTTTTACTAATGTTTACTTCATCTTGATTGTGACTGCTTCTCTTTTCCATTAATATTTACTTTATTTATTGCTGGCAAATTGTCTGACATACAGAGTTACTTTCTGATAACGTGTTATGAGCGATACTCTGACATTTCACCAAAAAATGTTTGGAAATGAGATTTCCGTGCTTAAGCCAAATTGTTTATTCTTACACCTATCCTTCTTCCTAGCAACATGTATTAGTGCAGTCCATCCAAATTATTATTTTATTGCTTTAAATTTCATTATTCTTATAACATCTGAACCTTACTCAACTGTCAATTTATAAACATTTAGCATCCAACTCTTCTTTTAGAACACTACTTACCAGTATTGCTTCCTGTTTTCCTTTTTCAGAACTTTTGAAAATCATTTTGTATTATTTTTTATATCCCAAAGACATTTTCTAGTTTGAAATAAGGCTTCATCTATCTGTTCTACCAGTACTACTTCATCCAATGTTTCATGGAGCTTAAAGGGAGTCTCTTCTTTTTTGTGACTTCATAACAGGTAGCAGGCAAACTCTTTCCTTACATAGAAATAAGTAATTCTCAGATTGTATTGCTCTCTGCTTTTTTATTCTCTACAGTCAAGCTTTGACCATGTCTTCCTATCATCTTTTATAAGCGTGTTATCGATGTTTTAATAGCAGGAAAAACCTATGCTTGAAGAGTTGGTTATAACCTTACTAGCAGCATCAAAATGATCACTGTTTGGCCTCAAGAATATTCCATGATTTACTTCTTGAAATCTTGTACCACAACATTTCATGTTCTTAAAGAGAGAAGAAATGGCCAAAGTATCACGTGTGATATTCAAAATTTATTTTTTATTAAACAGGCAAGATAAATTCAATTATCATGGCCCAACTTAAATCCTGAGCAAAATGAAGAAAAAAAATGGAAAGGGAATTGCATGCACAAGCTAGGAGGAAAAACACAGTCTTTTATATTTAATACCTATACCTTTAGTTTACCCACGAAAGAGTGGGATTATTTGCCTTAATATTAATATTCATCTTAATCTTAATCTTAATATTAATATTAGTAAGTTTACTTAATCTCATGTCTAATTGTCAAAACTTGATATCCGATATTTAAAGTCAATAAATTTAGACAGAACAAAACAATATAACGTAGCGACAGGAAAAAGGAAAATAAAAAAGCTTGGTAGACGTGACTACACTTAGAGAAACCAAAATAACCTCCAAGATTTAAATAACTCATATTAAAATAATTTATTTATATTTTGATGTTACCCAATGACTTTGTTCTGATAGGTTATGATCTAAATCAGCACTTTAAAAAAAAATTTATGAATTACGCTGAGCATTTGTTTTCTCACAATTCCATCCCTACATTTTCCCAATGAATTCGGATTGAATGAAAGCAAATAATTATGCAAGCATTAGAGAATTTGTTCATGTTATGATTAAGGGAAAATAGATAGAAACATCTATAAAGGAATTCATAAATCTTCTAATAATATAATCACTTTATCAAGCTTCATTTAGTAGTTATGGCCCTTAAGCATTTAATATTTTCTGCAATTCTAATAATTTAGTTTCAAAAGTACTACCGTATATGTACTGTATGGTAAAATGAATTTAGAAATATTATCAAATACAGGATGCAACTGAAGTCAAAGATGAACAGCGCACATACCTCCGTAATGAATTCCTTGCAAAATCATTTTTTTACATGAAAACAATGAAATTGTTTGAAATGTGACACACATTAGAAAGAGAAACCTAGGAAGATACAGTACTGAAAATATTAATCCAGTTTATACATTTAGTTTTATAGCTTACCAATTTCTTCTCCATAGTAGGTAATGGCAGTTCCAGGGAGTAAAAGTGACATCATATTAAGGGCATCAACCAAATCTGAACCCAACCTGGATCCTACACGGTGATTATCATGGTTACCAAGCTGGAACATGAGATATTTTATAAGAATCTACCTAAAAAGAAATGTGTATGCAATTTGTGACTACAGTAATAAGATAATCCTTAAATAATTCAATTGGATTACAATTTACATCTGAAAAAAATCTGCCTTATTCTATACATTTTTCTATCTTCTTATGCAGAAGTATGGTAATCAGCTCCGAAGTAATTGGTGAATAAGGGTAAAATAATATTTGTATGAACCTTGGGCATTCTTTCAGTGATTAACAACATAAAAGTAATCTCTCACAATATACTTTTAATATGCATCAACATTACTCATTCGGACAAAAAAAAATCTATGGTTGGTTCATAATCCCTTCTAAGATCCTGCCATGGAGTTCAAAACCAGTACTCCTTGGTTTCTACTTGTTACTTCGATAAACTTTTATTGCAACGAAATTTATTCTGATGTTAAAGGTAATATTTTCCTGTGTTACTCTATATTTTTTTTCAAACATTTCTAACCTTTATTTTCACTGTAAATTAAGTTTGGGACCTCTAAGAAAAAACATGATTTTTGTTTGGAGTAACAGGAAAATCAGACAATGGCAAGGTTAAGTAAAATTTGGAAATCAAATCGCCTGAAATTACATATAAAAATCAGGCTATATGTCAGTTTAGTGAGATCGGTGTTACTGTATGGTCAATGAAATAATATCCAACAGATTTTAACGATTTGAGAGCAAACCCCTCAGAAGAATATTGGGAGTTAAATGGCAGGACAGGATTAGAAATGATTGATTGACTGATTTAAAATTTTCTGGCATCGTGATATCTAAGGTCATTGACGCCGATATCAATTATTATACATAAAAAATAAAAGAGTATTCAATTAAAACCTTAAAATTTAAGTTGTTATAAAAGTTGAATAGTTTTCAGAAGACCTGCTACTGAAATAAATCTAAAAATGCCGCTCGCATAGTAGGACACATCATGTCCAAGAATCTTGGCAGTGATGAACCTGCCATCCTCACCTCGAGCTTCAAACAGATATCTATTCCTTAAATTGCTATAATTGGGGCATTCGGTCAACAAATGCCTCACCGTTAAAGGTAACAAACAGTCGTCGCAATACGGATGGTGTTGGCCCTTTAGCAGAAACTCGTGTGTCAACCGAGTGTGACCAATGCGGAGACGACAAAGAGTAGTCTCCCACTTTTAGGGCATCATGCTATATCTCCAAGGGGATATAACATTCATTATTTCTCTCATCTTATTTTGAACCAAACTATCCCAATGCTGCCAATTATCATAAACCAACTTCTTAATGCTAGGTAAAAAAAATCATTACAAAGAATGGGATATCTTCTTGATAGCAACTCAGCTGCAGCATTCTTTGCCAGTAAATCTGCCTTTTCATTTCCAGACACACCTACGTGTGTTGGAACCCAACAAAATCGAACTGTTATACCCCTCATTCCAATAATAAAAAAAAAAAAAAACACTCTAAAATCTTTAAACTAAAGGGTTATTGGAATTAAAAAATTTTGAAGCTTGTAGGACACTTCTTGCATCTCTAAAAATGGTAAAATTGCCCTCGTCTTTCAACGCTATTTTCTCAATATCAGTTATTATGCCATATAGTTCGGCAGTAAATATAGAGGATACTAAAGGAAGTGCACCTCTACAATTAAAAGCACTACTATATACTCCAAATCCAACGCCAGCATCGGATTTGGAGCCATCAGTATATATAAAAGTAGAATCTCTATGTTCTGCAACATATTCCATAAAGAGCGACCTGGCTTCTAAGTCGCTCTTTTTTATACCAATAAAATATTTACAAAAAGATATCTTTGGTAATTTCCATGGAGGGGTTGATGATATCCTACACGGGAGCACTTTATTTCTACCTATATCTAGACTATCTACTAATATTTTTACCAGGAAACCATAAGGTTGAGGAGATTACTCAAGGGCCATATGTGGATGAGATGATAGTGAGGGGTAGAGGGAGATTGTTTGAGCATGCTTTTTCGCATTCCCCAAGAAAGATTAGTTCAACAATCTATCAAATGGGCTCTACAAGGCACTAGAAGAGTTGGAAGACCTAGGCCTACATGACTGAGGACTATGAAGCGTGAAGTAGGAGATGATGAATGGAGAAGTATTAATCTAAAAGCTCAAGATACAGACGACTGGCAAAACATAATTAAGGACCTTTGCCTCAATAGGCGTAGTAGATGATGATGATAAATAGAAAAACTATAAATTACAAAGATGTATCATAACCTAACTTTCCTTCGAGCATCATCTACTAACCTGATCTAAAGTACTGTATCACTTAAAAATGTTGTGAGGTTTGAATATGATCTTCATGTTAAGTAGATTCCGAAGTCTTAGTATCCAAAGACCATAAACCATTTTAAAACAGAGATATTAGTTATGTCTTCAATTGCCTACAGGTGCTATTGAAGAAAATGGTTGAGAAATTAACAAATCCACTAATAATGGTGGTAAGACTGTCAAATCAGAACCTTTTGCATTATTATCTCTTGAAAAACACACACCCATCTAATAATTTTCCACATTTCCCAGCACAGCTTTTGATACATGGCTAGAAAATATAGCAACAATTTTTTAGGGAATTCTGTCACTCTCTGGGAGGATTTTCTCCTTTCTTAGATATAGAGCTGTCAATTAAATAATTCATTTGTGTTCATGCTTTTGAAGATCCTTGTAGATCAAAGTTTCAAGTACTGATATTTTTCAATACTGTCTATATACTTTTTTGCAAGATTGAAAGTTCCTACTATACGCAGCTAAAGTATATAAATACTAGGATACAGCATATCAATTGCTTCCACAAATGGGGTAAAAAATTTACCCTCTTTCTATAGGTTTCAGTGCCAGTCTTCAAGAGAAGTGATGCCCTAACATTTCCACCACTATACACAACACACACACACACACACATATATATATATATATATATATAGAGAGAGAGAGAGAGAGAGAGAGAGAGAGAGAGAGAGAGAGAGAGAGAGAGAGAGAGAGAGAGAGAGAGACATGGATATTGTCACTCATACTCTAGACTAAAACATCTAAAAAAAAAAAAAGCACTGGCACAGTTCCGTGTGCCGACAGTGACACTTTAGCTAGTTTTATAGCCATCAACATCATAAATTTCTCAGGAATAATTCAAATTAGTAATTTCTTATAGCGTAAAAGTCATCATCAATCAAATCAATATTGCCTGTAAAAGCCTTTCCGAATCCGTAGTCATGTCTGCTCCAGTTCGAATGCCGCGATCAACTTTCACAATAAATGAATGAAAGAAACTGCTTCTACTCGAAATAAAACAAACAGGCAAGCACGAATGGTAATAAATAAATACACTTTTAAGGTTGATAAATACACCCAAAATTTAAAACAATGAATTCCTACTCCATTTATCCTAAAAAATGCAATCGCTCAAGACTTACAACTGTGAAAGGCTAACAGAAAATGGCTCTCCTTATCCCGTGCTCGGAAGTATTTGGCAAACCAAAATAAATGTAAAAAAAAAAATAAAAGAATCTATCCTTCACATTCATCTCCGTTGGTTTGCCAAATCCTTCAACATAATCATTCACCTGACTTTCTTCATGGTCAAGAACATGATTTTGCTTTGAGTAATTTGGCCTTCATATGCAGCCTCAGCTACCTCTTCCATATTGTATCATCCAATGCATTATTATGATTTCCATCCATCCTACTATCCTATAATATTTCATGCACTATCTCATCTACCACATTACCATCCGGTCCCAAAATCTCATCTATTTCTGTCAGCAATTAATCTATTTCTTCAAAATGATTTTCTACTCTGATAAAAGAGTCACTCATACTACTGTACTTATCATTATCCTATCTCTCTGTCTTGCATTAGTCATACTTTTAAATAGATCCTCTAATGTAAAACCATACCCATCTTCATGCATCCATTTCACCCCACCTACACAGGAGAATTCACTCAGCTGAACCCTCTTACTTATTAGTTATGTACCAACCATGTTTCACACAATTGTACATAATTCCTTTTGTATATATTATGCTTGTATCTTCGCTCCTCCCTCGCACTAAAACGAACATGAAAATTCCTGTCTGGTTTTTCCTCTGTGATATTGTCTGTCTTGTGAACTTGTCATGTCCTGTTGCCTTGAGGTTTTGTATATAAGGAGAGTGTTCCACAACAATATAACTCAGTCGTTTCCAATCTGCCTTTGATTTCACAACTCCTCTCTCGGCCCGTCACAGTTACCTGAACACCCTGGTTTATTTCATTCTTCTCTCCTGTGCTATTACAACATTCCCATTTACACCGCAGTTTTGCTACTACCACTTCAGATTCGGGGCAACCGCGAAGAAATGTGCCAAAGATTGTCAGTGGCCAAAAAACGTGTAAGTAGGCCATCGCTTGTGGCGGTGGCCTCCCATGTTTCTAATCTTTTCTTTTTACAGGATGCAGGAACGGGCGTGCGATTTTTGGTAGACACGGGTTCTTGTCGTTCTCTTTTGCCAAGGAAACTCTTCAAGGCACAACGTAGTCTGTCTACATCTGCCGACGTCCGCTTGGTAGCTGCCAACGGATCTGCGATACCCACCTACGGTTACGAGAGCCTCATATTATCGTTCGGAAACGGTAAATTCAATTGGAAGTTTCTCGTTGCTGACGTCACAATGCCAATCCTCGGTGCGGATTTCCTCTCTCATTTCCACCTTCTGGTCGATGTCGCCCACCGACGATTGGTCAACGCAGACTCGTACTTGTCGACACCTCTTCAACCCGCCCCCTCTAACCTCGCTCTCCACATCAGCGCACCCACGGATGCCTACGCCCACCTCCTCACGTCGTACCCGGAAGTTTTCCGTCCAGAACTTCGCCAAACGCCCACGGTTCCTGCCAAGCACGGTATTTATCACCATATCAAGACGACGGGACCCCCAGTCTTCGCAAAATTCAGACGTCTGGCACCAGAACGATTGGCAGCCGCCAAACAGACGTTCGCCGAAATGGAGAAAATGGGCCTTTGCCAAAAGGCCTCCAGCCCATGGTCGTCACCCTTACACATCGTTCTGAAGAAAGACGGCTCCCACCGTCCGTGCGGGGATTACAGGCGCCTGAACATGCAAACAGAACCGGATCACTACCTCCTCCCAAACATTGCCGATGTAACCTCCTACCTGCACAAAGCAAAGGTTTTCTCTACGCTCGACCTCCTGAAGGGGTATTATCAGGTGCCTCTGAACCCAGAAGACATCCCCAAGACCGCCATCACCACTCCGTTTGGCACATACACCTTCAATTACTCCTGTTTTTGCCTTCGTAATGCTGGGGCAACGTTTCAACGTCTCATGGATGGCATCTTAGGGGACCTCCCTTTCTGTGTATGTTATGTGGACGACATACTTGTGTTCTCCTCCTCAAAAGAGGAACACCTCCGTCACCTGCGCATCGTGCTCGACCGCCTGCAAAAAAACGGCCTTGTAGTCCAGTACGACAAGTGTACCTTTGGCGCCAACGAAGTGTCGTTCTTAGGGCACCGTATCACTCCTGAAGGAGTCCATCCCCTCCCTGAGAAGGTAGCAGCCGTTCAGAATTTCCCCTCGCCCTCGACCGTCAAAGCTCTGCAGGAATTCTTGGGCATGATCAACTATTATCACCGCTTTCTGCCAGCCATTGCCGCCACTCTTGCTCCCCTCTACGCCTCCCTCAAGGGCAAGCCAAAGGACTTGAAGTGGGGTCCCCTTCAAGAAGCGGCCTTCTGCAATGCAAAGAAGGCCCTATCAACTGCTGCGGCTCTCACTTTTCCTATCCCACACGCCCCTCTCCTTCTCTCCACCGATGCCAGCGACGTCGCTATTGGTGCAGTACTCGAGCAGGTGGTCAAAGGCTCGCCCCGCCCATTGGCCTTCTTCAGCAGAAAACTGTCCAAGGCAGAATCGGGTTATTCTACCTTCGATCGAGAATTGCTGGCGGTGCACTTGGCTGTCCGTCACTTTCGCCATTTCTTAGAAGGTACGCCCTTCGTCATTCGCACAGACCACATGACTCTGGTGCACGCCTTCACTCGACAGTCTGACGCCTGGTCCGCCCGTCAACGCCGACATCTCTCCGCCGTGGCTGAATACAATTGCACCCTCCAATACGTCCCTGGGAAAATGAATCCCGTTGCCGATGCCCTGTCAAGAAACACGTTGGCTGCCGTTCAACTGGGATTGGATTACAACGCCCTGGCTGAAGCCCAACGACAGGATCCAGAGTATAAAGCTTGTAGGACATCCTGCACGTCCCTCCGTTGGGAGGATTTTCCCCTCGAAAACTCCAACACCACCCTCCTCTGTGACGTCAGTACTGGTAGACCGCGACCTTGGATTCCTGCTCCCATGCGCCGACAGGTGTTTGATTTTATCCACGGCCTTTCACATCCCTCGTGCCGTTCTACTGCACAGCTGCTGAAGGCAAAGTTCATTTGGCGCGGCATTTCTAAGGATGCTAAGGATTGGGTCCGTGCCTGTACTTCTTGCCAAACTTCCAAAGTACATCGACACACGGATTCAGGAGTGGGCACCTTTCCTCAACCTCAGCATCGTTTCGCACACATTAACGTCGACGTTGTAGGCCCCCTACCCACATCACAAGGACATCGTTACCTGTTTACCGTCATCGACCGCTCCACTCGTTGGCCTGAAGCCATTCCCATGGAAACTGCAACGTCCGCCTCATGTACATCTGCCTTACTCTCTGGATGGATTTCAAGATTCGGTATCCCTGAGCATATTACTTCTGACAGGGGAACCACTTTCACCTCTCAATTATGGACGTCATTAGCGAATCTCCTGGGCATCACCCAACATCAGACAACGGCCTACAACCCCGCTGCCAATGGAATGGTTGAACGTTTTCATCGCACCCTCAAAGCAGCTTTGATGTCCCGCTGCAAGGATTGCAACTGGTTTACTCAGCTTCCCTGGGTCCTCCTTGGACTAAGGACCACTCCTAAAGACGCCCTCGACGTCTCGGCAGCCGAAATGGTGTATGGCGACCCGTTGGTCGTCCCTGCCGAGTTTTTTCCTTCTACAACCTCCTCCGACGATCTCCAGCGCATACGTCACGTCGTGGGAAAATTTACTCCGTGCCACCAGACTTACAAGCCCCCAGCGAAGCATCACATACCAACGGACTTGCACTCTGCAACGCACGTCTTCCTGCGCAACGACACCAGCAAGCCACCGTTAACGCCCCCTTCCACGGGACCTTTCCTTGTGATCCGACGCAGTCCGAAAGCATTCCTCCTAAACATTCGGGGCAAAGAAGACTGGGTCTCCATTGATCGTCTAAAACCTGCTTATCTTCTGCCAGATGACCCGCCTACAGTTCGCCTCTCTAGATCAGGGCGCCCTATTTAACATGTACAGTATGTCATTTTTAGGGGGGGAGCCATGTACCAACCGTGTTTCACACAATTGTACATAATTCCTTTTGTATATATTATGCTTGTATCTTCGCTCCTCCCTCGCACTAAAACGAACATGAAAATTCCTGTCTGGTTTTTCCTCTGTGATATTGTCTGTCTTGTGAACTTGTTATGTCCTGTTGCCTTGAGGTTTTGTATATAAGGAGAGTGTTCCACAACAATATAACTCAGTCCTTTCCAATCTGCCTTTGATTTCACAACTCCTCTCTTGGCCCGTCACAGTTACCTGAACATCCTGGTTTATTTCATTCTTCTCTCCTGTGCTATTACAACATTCCCATTTACACTACATTCAGTACACTTAAAGGTTTAAAGGCCGCTCATGAATGTCTGAGGGTAGGGATAGTGACATTGCCCTAGCAAGCAGGACAATGCCGTAGACTC
The DNA here is from genome assembly GCF_036898095.1 of Palaemon carinicauda. Taxonomy (NCBI): domain Eukaryota; kingdom Metazoa; phylum Arthropoda; class Malacostraca; order Decapoda; family Palaemonidae; genus Palaemon; species Palaemon carinicauda. Next base: position 39,202,222 of record NC_090732.1, on the reverse strand, counting down.
TCCATATACACACATGATCAGCGACCAAGCCCACTCTCCATCCAAGCTAGGACCAGGGAGGCCCAGGCAATGGCTGCTGATGACTCAGTAGGTAGATCTATAGGCTCCCCAAACTCACCATCCTTAGCTCACAAGAATGGTGAGGCTGCAGTCACTAAAGGAACCAACGAGTTTGAGCGTGACTTAAACCCCAGTCTGGGGATCACAAATCAGGGACGTTACCAAATAAGCCACCACTTAGCACATTGCTCTTTGCACATCCTTGAATAATGCTCATTCTCACCACAGCTGCTGCATATCACACTTGTACAATTACTCTGGGATCCACTTACTGTATGCCCAGTCATACAACACATATAACACTTAACTGCTTTCTCTTTCCTACACTCACCGATAAGATGCCCTCTCTCAACACACCCAAAACATACGATGCACCTAACGTCCATCTACACTCTTTTCTTGTGTGTCCTACTTTTCCACACTTAAAATACTTCTCGCAACTATCTCGCTGAACACTAGCACTCCTATCTCTCCAAAGCTGTTTCCCTATCAAAATCCTCCATTTGCTCTTGCAGGTATTCATACATTTTACCTCTGTAATTACTCTACAGTTCACACTTTCATAATCGACATCACCTACTCACATTATTACCCCCAACATAGTTACAAATATCCTGTTAAATACTCTCTTACTATCACCATCCCCACTCCCTTAAATCTTATTGACAAATAGTCTTTGTAATACAAACTTTCTACATTTGTAGCCTTATAACTGTACTCTTGCTTAGAAAGGATATTAAAAATTATCTTTACCTAAAATTAACAGGTAAAATAAATACACCACATCCTAACATAAATGGAATGTATATATATATATATATATACAGTATATATATATATATATATATATATATATATATATATATATATATATATATATATATATATATACTGTATATATATATATATTTTTGTGCTCAAGCCATGACGTCCTGATGGAAGGTTCCTTTTTGGTAGCTTCCTTGGGTATATCGACTACTAGGATATTCCCAGAGAATTAAACCACAGGTTATCACAGAATTCTTACTTCTGGAGCGAGTATCCTAAAGGTTTCCCTTTAAGACATCGTATATCAACAGGGGACGCATTTATTAACACGCCACATAGCTATCTGCACCCCATATAGAGTTAACACTTAGATATGGAGGGGCGGAGAATAACTGGGGAGCCGTTCCACAGCTAATCTCGTCCGTGGCTACTTTTGGTACTCGAAACGTAAACAAACGGGCACCATTGCTAAATGACGTCACGTCCGTCCTCATCCTTCTTTTAGTAGCTTGCCTTGCTAAGACGGATTTCCCCTTGTGCTTTTTTATCGGCTTGCATCTTCGTAATGTCGCTACCTTCAGCCTCGCCTTCTTCTGGAAAGTTGAGTACCAGGTCCCAGTATTGTTTAAATAAGCTCTGACCGTAAAGTAACTTATACTTTTCGAGATATTTCATGTTTTCTGGCGGAGCTGTGCTGCTACCGAACACGCCATTTTATGGCGTCGCTGTTCCCTTGCATGCCTTATTTAGCTAGCCTGAACAGCTTATTCCGGCCTATTAACTAATTGATACTGTTAGTTATTTAGTCTTCATAGCTAGGAACTTCATATATCGTGTTTTGACGCTCTTTTATCCGGTCATCGCCTGACCCCATACTAGATTGCTAGCTTAGCCCCTAGGCCAGATTGCCTAGCACCAGTGTTCATGCATGATATATTCCAGTGATCCTAGGTTAAGTTATGAAGATAGTGGCATTATTTATTATACTGTTTACTGTGATGCAAGTGTTTTTTGCCTTCAGGGACCATATAGGGGATCGGTTTGAGTGTGCCTTTCTAACCTAACCTAAATGTAGGACCCTTATATGCTCCCTTCACCCCCTGCCTTCGGGCATTCCCTCTGTGTGGCCATGCTCCCCCTGCTATGTAGGGGGATCAAGTCCGTATCAGAGTATTTATCGCTTCTCTGTCCTCCCTAAGGGAATGATCCCCCCTTAGGGTTGCGTCCGAGAAAGAGGAACGGCCTGTCCTTCCTCGGTTGCTTTGGTTAGGTTACTTAACCTTCCATGCAACTTGCGATGTGTCTTTCAGCCTACCTTGCTTGGGATTAACATCCCTTATCTAGGTTAGGCCTCGGGGGGGGGGGGGGGGGGCTAGTTCTGTACTGTTTTAGTTTGAGACGGTACCCATGCACCGTTCTCATTCAGGTTACCTACCCTAGGCTAGGGAGCGTCCTCCCTTCCTTGGTGGCCGTTTTTGTACAGAGCCTCCCCTATGGAAGACCCCTCTTCTTCTCCCTCCCCACCTATCCCTTGGTATGGTCTAGCCTATACATAGGCTAGCCTTTACATATCTGTCCCTAGTCATACAACTCCTCCTTCGGGTGGAGCGATAGGGCTATCTTGAACTCCTGTTGAGCAGGCCGCTCTGGTACATATACCCTTCATAGCGTCCTATGGGGTTAGCCACTGGAAGCGATTTGTCCGCAGGGGTTCCCCCACTCTTGGTTGTACCCTAACCCTCCCTTGGGTTTCACTGGCACCCGACCGACTGCCGGCCCCCTGCCATTGGGTGATAGGACCCACTCCTATCATGGGTACACTCACTCAGGTGGGATGCCAGAGGGGTACGTGATCTTACCCCTCCTATCCCTCCTTCTGTCTCTCTACCTATCCTGGTGCCGGTCCCTTGCCGCCTCTACTGCCGGCGATACCGCCCTTCTCTTGGTGACACATTCCTGAGATACCCTCCCTCCCCTAAGTCGACAGCCTTCCGTGTGCCGGAGAGCTGCCGCCTTCCGTCGGCGTACAGCCGATGGCCCACCCATCCTTTACCTAGTTTCGGTTGTCCGCCCTTCGGGCCGGCCTCCGGCGTGCCGGCAGTGATTGCCGGCGGTCTGGATATACTACCCCATTCTGCCTTATCTTATGAATTGGTCACCAAGCCGCGGAGCCTCCGCCTCCCGCCGGCGTGCCGCCGCTGCGCCGGCGGCCGCCAAGCTGGCATTATACCTGAATTCTCTATGTGTCTTCCTTAATGCCATAAACCCTGCTGGTGTGGCCTCCGGCGTTCCGGCGGTCTGCCGGCGCCTTCCGGAAGCGCCAAGGGACTTGCACCCCTTCTACCAGCTATCGACTACATGCTGATAGCCCTACACTGCAACCAGATAGCTTGGCTACTCTGATGGATAGGTATTGTCTTACCGTTCTATTAGCGGCCGTGCTGTCTTCTTGCATATCACAATTTTCCAGCATACTGTGTGTGTCTTAGCGCAGCTGGTTGCCGGAACCCAATCTTATATGGGGTCTTCTGCTACCCCCCCTTTTACTATAAAGGTCTGAGTGGTCTCAGTCCTTGATATACATCGTAGGCAATCTCTGCTAGAATTATCTTCTGCCTTCTTTGGCGGTCCATGAAGATTTCCACTTTTGTGTCCTCGGTCACAAACGAAATTGCCTACTGATAAGGTTACGGTAACCAGCTGGGCGGGATGCACAAGTATGTGTCTATCTACTTCCCTTCCCGCTCCTCTCTTTAACATTACAATGTTATAAATTAATTAATGTTAAGTTAAAGTTTAACTACTTAAAATTTAACTTTAGGGTAATGTAAGTCACTCTTATGACTTCCGTATACTCATGTTCTCTTTCTTTTACAGGAGGAGTACATCAAATGTGACCACAACTTCTGTGGAGTGAAGCGCCCGCACTTCTACGGGCACACGGCGTGTCGGACCCACGCCCCCTGCGCCAATAAGAAAGGCGAACTGAAATTCTGGGATCCGCAGCACTGTACAGTCTGCAAGAGTCGTCTGGTCGAAGCGTTCGACGATCCTCCTTCAGCGGAGGTAAGGGACACTGCTCGAGAGAAGCTACGCAAGTGGGTGCGTGGCTTCCAGAAGAACGCCACCGGACCGTATCTCGCCACCGAAGATTTGAGGGCCTTGCTATTCCCGAAGGCATCACCAGACTCAGTGGTCCCTAAAGATCAGATTCCCACCGTCCAGATAGTGGTGGAACCGGATGTGGTCATGGCTCAGTCCATGCATGAGTGCTGTTTAGACTCCGACAACGTGAAACGTATGTCGGAAGTGTCGGAGAACACGGAGAGGAACCTCATGGGCGATGAACTTGACTATGAGGAAGATCAGGTGGAATACCCTGAGTCGGAGCATGAGGTCGCTCCAACTTCCACCCCCACACCAACTCCTACACTGACGGATGTATCACTCCCTTCTACATCTGCTACCCCGGATCCTACCCCATCCAACACTCAGGAGATCTTCAAGATGCTTGAAGCTCTCATGGATAAGAAACTTCGCGAGACGCATGAGTTCTTCAGGTCCAACCTCGGAAGTTCGAAGCAACCGAAAAGGATTTCGGTTAAGGACCTCCCTGCATGCTCGGATAGTAACCCATGGAGGTATGCCGAGCACATGCCGATCACCACGGGCAAGATCTTTATTAGCGAAAAGATCGGCTCGATCGCGCTGGAAGAAGTGGAGTTCTTCCCACACTTTGAGGCTTACCCGGACTGTTACGTCCGACTTAGGTCCGAACCTGCCTCTAAAGAAGAGACCGAACCAAAGGAGGTTATCGTGTTCGATCTCCCGAAGGCCCAGGCTATGTTAGCCAACACGGTGAAAAGTAGGGGCTTCACCTGCTTTAAACTACTGGCGCTTAGCAAAAAGCACCTGACCTACGTCGCACCAGACGATGCGACCATCTCCTTTCTAGAAAAGGCCTTCACTGCGGTACATAAGGCAGTGGAAGAAGGGAAACCTTGCCCTGCACTGGAGGAGTGCAGACCCTTCTCCATGACCACTCCCCCTGATGTTAGACACTGGAAAGACGTCCAGTCAACCTTCGTAGTGGGGAAACTAGAGCCTGACGTCGCTGGTCGTCAGTTTAACGAAGACCTCCCGAAACTTAACGATCATCTCCTTCGTCGGGAACATGATACGAAGGAAAGGCTCGCCGCATCTATGTCCCTCCAAGTACAGCTCGAAGTCATGGCCGATGACACTAGGGTCCCTGACTACTACATGGTCCTTGCCAAGACACACCTGGCAACAGTAGTAAAGGATCTGTACAGCTTCAAGAAGGCTCGTAGAGCCTGTCGTGAATTCGTGTTCTCAAGTGCTACAGTGAGACACGAATCCCGGAGGCTGATTTCCTCCAACATCTGGGGTAAACAACTCTTTCCCTCCTCTCTAGTGAAAGAGATCAAAGACAAGGCCGCCATGGAGAACAGGAACCTTCTCCATAAATGGAGCATGTCGAAGAAAAGGAAATCCTCTCAGGACGACGGCCCTCAACCTAAGAGGAAACCCACAAAGCCAAAACCCCAGCAATGTCAACAGAGACGGCAGTTTCCGGGATCCGCTACTCCCCAAGTGGCAGCTCAGCCACAACAGACCTTTCAATTGGTCACCCAACCGGTCTTGTCACAGTCGCCAGTCTTCACCCCTGCATTTGAGCAGCAGTCAACTACCTTTCGTCCCAAAGGTAGAGGCTCAAACAGAGGTGCAGGCAGAGATGCATCTCGCCGTACCTCCAGAGGCAGAGGAGGAAAGGGAGCTAGCGGCCGAGGTAGTAAACCCTCGGGAAGCCAGAAGCAATGAAGTGCTTCCGGTGGGAGGAAGACTCCGCCAATTCCAGGATCGTTGGACCTTCGATCCCTGGCCACACAGCATCGTCAAGAAGGGTCTAGGCTGGAGCTGGACTCAACCACCCCCAACCTTCCAGCAATTCTTCCAACAGTCAACCCCCCTCCTGGAAGAATATGTCCTAGAACTCTTGAACAAGAAGGTGATAAGGAGGGTAAAGTCAACCAGGTTCCAAGGGAGACTGTTTTGCGTCCCCAAGAAGGACTCCGACAAACTCAGAGTCATTCTAGACTTGTCCCCCCTCAACAAGTTCATAGCGAACAACAAGTTCAAGATGCTGACTTTTCAACAAATACGGACCCTTCTGCCTCAAGGTTCCTACACGGTCTCGATAGACCTGGCGGATGCCTACTGGCACGTTCCAATGAACCACCACGCTTCCTCCTACCTAGGATTTCGACTCCAAAGGAAAAGCTACGCTTTCAGGGCCATGCCCTTCGGGCTCAACGTGGCCCCACGGATCTTCACAAAGCTGGCAGATGCCATCGTTCAACAGCTCCGCCTCCGCGGCGTCCAGGTGATGGCCTACCTCGATGACTGGCTGGTCTGGGCGACATCGCCCGAAGATTGTCTAAGATCCTGCAACAAGGTCACCCAGTTTCTAGAACACCTGGGATTCAAGATCAACACCAAGAAATCTCGCCTCTCTCCAGCTCAGAAGTTCCAATGGTTAGGAATCCACTGGAATCTTCAGTCACACCGCCTGTCCATTCCCCAGAAGAAAAGGAAAGAAATAGCGGGGTCTGTCAAAAAACTGCTGAAATCCAAACGGATCTCAAGACGTCAGCAGGAACAAGTTCTAGGCTCTCTACAGTTCGCCTCAGTGACAAACTCAGTGCTGCGTGCACAGCTAAAGGATGCCGCGGGAGTCTGGAGACGTTCTGCATCCATCGCTCGAAGAGACCTCAAGAGACGGCTCCCAATCAGACTTCGGTTACTCTTAAAGCCGTGGTCGGAAGCAAAGGCCCTGAAAAGGTCCATCCCTCTTCAACATCCACCTCCATCACTCAACATCCACACGGACGCTTCGCTGGAGGGTTGGGGAGGTCACTCCCACCAACAACAGGCTCAAGGTACATGGTCTCCCCTATTCAAGACGTTTCACATCAACATCTTGTAGGCCATGGCGGTCCTTCTCACCCTGAAGAAACTCTCTCCGCCTCCCTCGATCCACATTCGTCTGACCCTGGACAACTCGGTGGTAGTCCGATGTCTCAATCCTCAGGGCTCGAGATCGCCCCAGATAAATCAGGTGCTTCTCCCAATCTTCCACCTGGCAGAGAGGAAGAAATGGCACCTGTCTGCAGTTCACCTACAAGGATTCCGCAACGTGACGGCGGACGCTCTATCTCGGACAAGCCCGATAGAGTCGGAATGGTCTCTAGACGCAAGATCGTTCTCCTTCATCTCTCACCAAGTCCCGGAACTTCAGATCGATCTCTTCGCAACGAGCGACAACAATCAACATCCTCGTTATGTGGCCCCGTACGAGGACCCCAAGGCAGAAGCAGTGGACGCCATGTCACTGGATTGGAACAGATGTTCCAGGATCTACCTGTTCCCTCCCACCAACCTTCTGCTGAAAGTCCTCTCCAAGCTGAGAACCTTCAAAGGGACAGCGGCCCTAGTGGCTCCCAAGTGGCCCCGGAGCAATTGGTACCCCCTGGTCCTGGAGCTGCAGCCCACGCTGATCCCTCTCCCGGGCCCAGTTCTCTCCCAGCAAGTACAGAAGTCGACTGTCTTCGCTTCATCATCGAAAGTCAGGGACCTTCATCTCATGATTTTCTCTCCCTAGCCGCGAAGAAAAGGTTTGGGATCTCAAAGAAAAGTCTAGACTTCCTCGAGGAATACAAGACCGAATCCCCACGACGGCAATACGAATCATCCTGGAGAAAGTGGGTCTCATTCGTCAAGGCAAAAAATCCTACGGAAATCACCATCGATTTTTGCATGTCCTTCTTCATTCACCTTCATGGACAGGGCTTAGCAGCCAACACGATTTCTACCTGCAAATCGGCCTTGACTAAACCACTACTGTACGCCTTCCAGATTGATCTGTCCAGCGACATCTTCAATAAACTGCCGAAGGCATGCGCTCGTCTACGCCCAGCACCTCCGCCAAAACCTATCTCCTGGTCCCTGGACAAGGTGCTCCATTTTGCCTCCAACTTGGACAACGATTCGTGCCCTCTCAAGGATCTGACTCAAAAAGTTATATTTCTTTTTGCTCTTGCCTCAGGAGCCCGAGTCAGCGAAATAGTGGCATTATCAAGAGACAAGGGTCACATCCTGTTTACAGACTCAGGAGACCTTACCCTCTTCCCTGATCCGACGTTTCTCGCGAAAAATGAACTACCCACCAAGAGATGGGGCCTTTGGAGAATCTGCCCCCTGAAAGAAGATGCCTCTCTATGTCCGGTGGAGAGCCTCAAGGTCTATCTTCGGAGAACTTCTGACTTTGGTGGAGGCCAACTCTTCAAAGGAGAAACATCGGGTAGCGACCTGTCACTGAAACAACTAAGAGCGAAAATCACCTACTTCATTCGCAGAGTCACGATCCTAGAAAAGTTGCATCTTCTCTGAATTTTTTCCAGAGCATGGATTTCGAAAGCCTCAAGAGCTTCACAGGATGGAAATCTTCGCGTGGTTTCTTCAAGCACTACGCGAAGCAAGTGCATGAAGTCAAACATTTCGTGGTAGCCGCAGGTAGTGTTATGAAACCTGCAGTTAACTCTGCATAGAACAGTGAGTTACTTGGGACTTTAACTCTTTGGGTGCCTATGTTGACCCTCGTGTGATACGTAGTGATTTCATGGACACTTAGTGTTTCTCATAGACTGTTCTTTACAAGGTGAAATGTCATAGTCGTCACATGAGTGCCACATGCCTAGAGCATGATGTGTTTTTTCCTTATTAAAGACTGACGTTCCTATGGAACTTGTGCTTCTAATAATTTGAAATTTTCTTTCAGATTCAAGAGCGAAGTCTTCTCATTGCTATGTACATTATAATTTATTTGTAAATTAACTTTACATCTTTTATTGCATTTATTATTACTATATCCTGCAATTGTGAAATAAAATTTCTATTTTATTACTGGTGCGTCTCTCTCCGCTCCTACTCATACTATGAAATACATGGTTGTCATAGTTTCATTATCCCCTTTCTCTTGAAATAAGAAGAATAATAGGTTCTATCCATATTATATACTCACCTATGCTGTGTAATATTCCTAATTGAATACTTACTTGCGCCATATCTTCGAGACCAGACTGTTCTCTAGCTATGAAATATAGTGCCTAACCACCACTTATCTATTATTGAGAATGCTCCTACACGAATATCGACCATTCTGTCTTGTCTCCGAGTTCTTCACGTACTCTCCGCAAGGTGAGTACCCCTTCGATGACCACTTTGAACTTTGGCATGGACCGTTGGGACTTCTCTGCCAGGGGGGGCAGGAAGTTGCATTCCCACGGAACCTCTATCGAGGTCACAATGCTTACCTTTATTCAAAGCCCTTGGCACTTACTCTATAAGGGGAAATCTACCACGATACATTGATTCTCTGGTACTCTTCCATCAGGACGTCATGGCTTGAGCCCAAAAAACGGATTTTGAGTGAAGCGAAAAATCTATTTTTGGGTGAGATAGCCATGACGTCCTGATGGACCCTCCCTGCTATTCTAGTCCAGCCTTTCCGGCCTCACCCTGTCCTGCTGTATCATGGAGATTAGCAAGCAGCTGGCATCAGGATGAGGACGGACGTGACGTCATTTAGCAATGGCGCCTGTTTGTTTACGTTTCGAGTACCAAAAGTAGCCACGGATGAGTGTAGCTGTGGAACGGCTCCCTAGTTATTCTCCGCCCCTCCATATCGAAGTGTTAACTCTATATGGGGTGCAGATAGCTATGTGGCGTGTTAATACATGCGTCCCCTGTTGATATACGATGTCTTAAAGGGAAACCTTTAGGATACTCGCTCCAGAAGTAAGAATTCTGTGACAACCTGTGGTTTAATACTCTGGGAATATCCTAGTAGTCAATATACCCAAGGAAGCTACCAAAAAGGAACCTTCCATCAGGACGTCATGGCTATCTCACCCAAAAATAAATTTTTCGCTTCGCTCAAAATCCGTTATATATATATATACAGTGATGCCTCACAACACGAAATTAATTGGTTCTGTTAGGGCTTACGTAAAGTGATTTTTTTCGTGTATCGAGTCGCCTTTTACATGTAAATAGCCTAATTCGTTCCAGACCCTAGAAAAAACACCACATTAAATGATTATAAAAATGATATTTGCCACTAAACAGTATTAAATATATGAAAAGTACTGTATTTTGATCATTTAATAATAAATTAACATTAATATTCTGAAAAACACGTGTTTAATTAGAGCAAACATTAAAAATAAAGTAACAAAAATGGAGTGAGGCAATATCCGAGAGAGAAGTGCGGGGTGGTAGAGGAGGATGAAAACGGCGGAAATCGTTTACGTACAAGTGGCAGAAAACGTAAACGCTCAACTTTACAAAACAGATTTATAAATGACAGAAAACATTAACACTTAATTTTAGGAAACGCATCTACAAATTGCAGGAAATATTAACACTTAACTTTACGATAAACTCAAGATAACATTTTGTTTTTTTTTTCTATTTATATTTTTTTTTACAATACGTTTTCTATTTTCTAAATTTAATTACACTATGTATTTTCTTCATCACTGCCACTTTTCTTTCGTTTTTTAGCTGGCGCTTAGTCTGCTTCTACCAAAGGCCTCTTACTCAAATAATTATCCAAAGAAGCTTGTTTCTGCCTGCTTCTTAAAATTTTCCTTTAGTAACTCAGGCAAACTTCATTACAGTACTCAAGCTCACGACCTGTGAGAATTTTTTCTGGGTGTCTCTTTTCTACGAGAGTCACCATTTTAAAGTAGCCACCTAGACCCTCTTTAATTTCTGCCGTTGTCAGTGGGTCATCCTCCACCCCCCCCCCCCCCACTGTACCTGTACTCTTCCTGAACAACGTTCACTCGCATGGCCTCCAACTCCTTCAGGTCATCCATCGTAAGTTCCTCTTGGTGATCCTGGATAAGCTCATCAATGTCAGCCTCATCAACTTCCAGACCTATGGATTTCCCGAGTGTAACGATCTCGGTAACTTCACATTGAGCATCAGGTTCAGGATCGTCTACATTTTCAGAATCGTCTTCAATTTGGTCTGCGTGGAAGCCCTTGAAATCTCGTGCGGAGACAGCATCAGGCCACAGCTTCTTCCAAGCAGAGTTCAAGATGCGCCTCGAAACTTCCTGCCAAGCTTGATCGATCATTTTGAGGCATATGACAATATCAAAATGCTCCTTCCAAAACAAAGGGTGAGATTTGTGCTCTAAATGATTTTGAAACATCTCTTGAAGAGATATTTCGTGTAGAGTTCCTTAAAGTTGGAAATCACTTGCTGGTCCATGGGCTGGTGGAGAGGGGTGGTGTTCGGTGGAAGATAGAGAAACTTGACGAAGGAATATTGTGGTGCAATATCTTCATGGAGGGAAGGAGGGTGAGCAAGGGTATTGTCCAGCACCAGCAGGCATTTCATAGGGAGGCGCTTCTCTTCCAAATACTTTTTCACAGTCGGGCCAAAACAAATATTTATCCACACAATAAACAATTATCTTGTTACTAAGGCTTTTCCATTAGCCCTCCACAACACGTTTAGATTTTCCTTAGTGACTTTGTGGTCTTGAAGGCTCGAGGAGTATCAGAGTGATACACCAGCAGGGATTACACCTTGCAATCCCCACTGGCATTTGCACAGAATTGCAAGTGTAAGCCTGTCCTTCATAGGCTTATGCCCAGGCAGCCACTTTTCTTCTGCCGTAATGTACTTTCGACTAGGCACTTTTTTCCAAAAAAGCTCAGTCTCGTCGCAATTCAAGACTTGCTGGGGACTGTAGCCTTCCCGGACAGTCAACTCGTCAAACATCTTAACAAAGGCTTCGGCCGCTTTCGTGTCCGAGCTTGCAGCCTCCCCATGACGCACCACCGAATGAATGCCTGAGCGTGTCTTAAATTTTTCAAACCACCCACGAGAAACCTTGAACTCTGGGGGTTCCTGCTTCGATGTTCCTTCTCCTGTGTCGGCTTCGGCCTGAGCATGCACGAGATCACCGAAAACGGCGTGGGCTTTCTGGCAGATTATCGCTTCCGTGATAGTGTCTCCAGCCATTTCTTTGTCCTTTATCCAGACAGGCAGCAGTCTCTCCATCTCATCGTGGAGGTGGCTCCTCTTGCTGGAGAAAACAGTCATTCCCTTAGAAGTTGTTGCTGCTTTGATAGCTTCCTTCTGCTTCAGGATCGTTCCTATTGTAGATGGATTTCGGCCATATTCCTTCGCGAGCACACTTAAAAGCATGCCGGCCTCGCATTTCTTGATTACTTCCATCTTCATCTCAATGGAAAACATCATCCTCTTCTTTCCCTAAACATCAGCAATATTCTTGGGTCCCATGGCTAATGATGTATCGAAAGTATCACACACGATAACAGTACGTACAATAAAATTGTTATGAAAGCGAAAACACAAACACTAAGTCAATGCGTACTATACCGCTGCCGAAACGAAAAGACATAGGAATACTAATACGTAGATGAACGATGGGATAAGGTACAGTAGATGTCGACCAATAGGAGAGCAGGATCTCATGGTGGTAACTAGCATCCGAGTAGGGAGATAACCGATGGGAACGCAGGAGGATGGTAGCGAGTTTGTGGGCTGGTAGCGCGTGAATTTTAAAATCCGTCTTGGATACAGTTGGGCTCCCGTTCCGTAATGCACTTCATTGTCCGAAACATTTTTCGTGATCCGAGTCGTAAAATTCTTCACATCTCCTTTCGTGAAGTGAAAATTTCACAAGCCGATTCTTTCATAGCTAGAAGTTTGACTGTATAAATGTATATAAATATATATATTTATATATATATATACATATATAAATATATATATATATATGTATATATATATATATATATATATATATATATATATAAAAATGTATATATAAATATATATATCTGTATATGTATATGTATATATATATATATATATATATGTATGTATATATAAACATATGTATCTGTATATATATATATATATATATATATATATATATATATATATATATATTCCCATATATATATATATATATATATATATATATATATATATTCCCATATATATATATATATATATATATATATATATATATATATATCTGTATATATATATATATATATATATATTCATATACTGTATATATATTATATATATATAGATAGATAGATAGATAGATAGATAGATAGATATATTTCTGTATAAACACACACACAAACACACACACACATATATATACATACATATATATATATATATATATATATATATATATATATATATATATATAAATATATAGATATATATATATATATATATATATATATATATATATAAATATATAGATATATATATAATATATATATATATATATATATATATGTATATATATATATATATATATATATATATATATATATATATATATATATATATTTATATATATATATATATTATATTCATATATAAATATTAGATATATATATATATATATATATATATTATATATGACATATATATATATATATATATATATATATATATATATATATATACTGTATATATATATAAATATGCATATATAAACATATATGTATATATAACAGATTTTGAGCGAAGCGAAAGATAGCCATGTCGTCCTGATGGAAGTAGCTTCCTAAGGGATATTTGACTACAGTGATATTCCCAGAGAATTTACCTTTACGTCTCCAGAATTCTAACTCCTGGCACAAATATCCTTAAAATTTCTCTTAAGGATATCGCATAAATCAGGGGATGTATATCTTGATACGACACATAGCGATCTTCACCCCGAATAGCGTTTTCGCCTCGAGGGGGAAGAGTGGCAAAATAGAAGGGGAGCTGTTATCAAGGTTACCCTTTCTCCCATACTACTATTGAGTATCTAGATGACGCCATATTCAAGATGGCGGTTATTCCTTGTAGCATTGAGCATGGTGCTACAGATATGGTAGTTCCGGGAGGGATCCTGCCAAGGCCTTTTCTATAAAAAAGGAGGGCGGGTCCATCAGGACGACATGGTTATCTCACCCAAAAACAAAGTTTTAGCTCCGCTCAAAATCCGTTTTTTGGGCTCAAGCCATGTCGTCCTGATGGAAGGTTACCAGAGAATTACTAGAAAGTACTGTATCTGTGGATTTTCATAAGTGCCTTAACCTTGGGACAATTTTTCTGTGGTTATCCGGACCATTGAGACAAATGACGTTACCGTTATCCGTCATTACCACTAATCATAGACAATGTTAGTGCTTCCTGCCCCCTACAGGGAAGAGTCATACTAGATGGTAGAAAAGGGGCCACAAGGTTAACATATATTGTATGAACAAACATAAGTATCCACTAGATATGCAAAGGGTCTCACGGTTTGTATATATCGTCGGAACAATTAAGTGTCAACTATATCCATTGTTTGTAAGCATACAATAATATGAGGTTTACTTAAATAAATAAGTAAGAGAACTCTTTCATTTTTAATGTGGTAATTGCATGGCGAAATAGGATGCAATTACACTCTAATAGACATTTATTTTGAATAAATTACCAAATGGAATAATGAGTGTAACGAATGTAACATGTTAAGGGAATTATACGTGCAACGTATACAGAAAATATTATCCTCCCTAAAAGGGAAGAAATGATGAGTACCACTCTAAAATTGAAAATTTTGATAAATTGTCCCAATATAATTTCTGTAACTGTTGTATACTATCAACACTGTGTACTATGTACACAGGGCACAAGTGTTATCTGTATAATTCCACACCTGAGATTTTGAACAGTCTTAGTGTCATCAAAGTGATACCCACTTAAAAGGTATTGCACTGTAAGTGTCCATACCTTTTCACCCTAATTGATAGTCCAAATCAATTAACTGTTCATCGCAGCATTAGACGACAGGTTTTAATACATTACCTGCCGCCACCACATAATGCTTCAGTTCGTGGACTTGCTTTGCGTAGTGTTTGTAGAACACTCTGGATGATTTCCATCCAGTATATGAGCGAAGACGCTCGAAGTCCATATACTGAAAAAAATTCAGTGATGAAGCAATTTTTCTTGGATCATGACCTGCGGGTGTACTGTCAGGATCCGCTCTGCGAATGAAGTAGATGAGCTTCGCCCTCAGTTGTTTTAGGGATAAGTTTGATCCTGAAGTTTCTCCTTTGAAGAGCTGTCCTCCTCTGAAGTCTGAAGTTCTATGAAGATAGACCTTTAGACACTCTACTGGGCATAGAGAGACATCCTCCTTCAGAGGGCAGATTCTCCAGGGACCTCATCTTTTAGTGGGTAGCTCGTTCTTGGCGAGAATGGCTGGATCAGGAAAGAGATTCAGTTCTCCCACTTCTGTGAACTGAATGTGGCCCTCATTTCTTGATAGGGCTACTATTTCATTAACTCTAGCCCCTGAGGCTATAGCGAACAGGAAAATAACCTTCTGGGTTAGATCCTTGAGAGAACAATCTTCATTGTTCACAGATGAAGCATAATGTAGGACCTTGTCCAAAGACCATGAAATGGGTTCAGGAAGAGCTGCAGGCCTAAGTCTGGCGCATGCCTTCGGGATCTTGTTAAAGATCTCGTTCGTCAGATCCACTTGAAAGGCATATAGAAGAGGTCTAGTCAGGGCTGACTTGCACGTAGTTATCGTGTTGGCAGCCAGACCTTGATTATGAATGTGGATAGAGAAGGACAGACAGAAGTCCATTGAAATTTCTTTCGGTCCTTTTGCTTTAACAAAAGCAACTTACTTTTTACAAGACAATTCATATTGTCTTCTAGTTGACTTAGACTTGTATTCCTCTAGGAAGTCTATACTGCCTTTCGAGATCCCAAATCTTTTCTTAACTGCTAGAGCGAGAAAATCATGAAATGAAGGTTTTGGGGTCTCTGTGATGAAGCGAAGACAGTTGACTTCAGAACCCGTTGAGATAGAGCTGGGTTCGGCACAAGGACCAGCCTCAGCCTCAGTTCCAACAGTAGAGGGAACCAGTTGCTCTTGGGTCACTTGGGAGCCAATAGAGCTACCGTTCCTTGGAAGGATCTCGGCATGTTGAGGGCCTTCCGCAGGAGATTGGATGGAAGAAACAGGAAATTCCGGGTCCTTTCGTTCCAAACTAGGGTCATGGCATCCGTTATCTCCTCTAGAGGGTCCTCGTATGGGGCTACATATTGAGGTAGTTTCTTGATGACGCTCATCCCGAAGAGGTCGATTTGCAGTTCCAGGACTTGTTCCAAGATGAAAGAGAATGAGTCTGCGTCTGTGGACCATTTTGACTCTATCGGCTTGAGCCTGAGTAGAGCATCCGCTGTCACATTGCGGATCCTTTGTAAGTTTACTGCTAATAGGTGCCATCTCTCGAGACGAAGGATGGCTAATATCACATGGACTATATGGGACGATCTCAAGCCTTGTCGGTTCAGACATATCACTATCACTTCGCTGTCAAAGATCAGCCTGATGGGGGCTGGTCTGCGAGGGGAGAGTTTTCCCAACATGAAAAGGACTTCCATGGCCTCCGAAATGTTGATTAGAAAGGCCTTGAACAGAGATGACTAAGTCCTTTAGGCTTTCCTTTGATTAGAGTGAACTCCCCATTCTTCTGTCGAGGCATCCATGTGGATGGTCATCGACGGAAAAGGTGGGTGCAAGGGCACGGTCCTCCTTAGGCTCTTGGCCTTCGACCATGGGTTGAGAAGTGATCGAAATAAGGCTGATATCGGTCATTTTAGATCTCTTCGAGCATTTGATGCGTATCTTTTCCAGACTCCTGACGCATCTTTCAGCTGTGCTCTTAGCACTGGGTCTATTACTGCTGCGAACTGGAGAGAGCCCAATACTCTTTCCTGTTGGTGTCTTGAAATCCTGTCGGATTACATTAGTCTCTTGACAGACCCTGCAATCTCCTTCCTCTCTCTTGAGAGAATGGAGAGATAATGTGACCTCAGGTTCCAATGATTTTCCAATCATTGAAACCTTTGAGCTGGAGATAGTCGAGACTTCTTGAAGTTGATTATGCATCCCAGATGTTCCAGGAACTTGGTTACTTCTTTGGATGCTTGCAGACCAGCCGTTTCAGATGCTGCCCACACCAGCCAGTCGTCCAGGTACTATGCTACCTGAACAGTTTCTAGGCGTAATTGTTACACGACTGCGTCTGTCCGTTTCATGAAGATACTTGGGACTATGTTTAGTCCGAAGAGCGTGGCTCTTAGAACATACTTTATCTTCTGTAACTTGAATCCTAGGTAGTAGGAGAGGGGGCGACTGACTAGAAGATGCCAATAGGCATTTGTCAGGTCTAACGAGACTGTGAACGCTCCTTTTTGTAATAGGGTCCTTATGTGTAGAAGGATTAACATCCTGAACTTGCTGTTTCTTATGAACTTGTTGAGTGGCAACAAGCCCAGAATAACACTGATTTTTCTTGAGTCCTCCTTGGGAACACAAAACAGCCTTCCTTGGAGTTTGATGGACTTCGCTTTCCTTATAACCTGTATGCTCAGGAGCTATAGGATATATTCTTCTAATACGGGGTAGCATTGGAAGAGATGAGGAAATGATGGTGGAGACATGTGTAGTTTCCATCCTAGTCCAAACTTGATTAGGCCGTGGGCCCAAGGATCGAAGGTCCAACGATCCTGAAATTGTTGGAGCCTCCCTCCTACCGGAAGCATCTCCTTGCTTCGATTGATCAGAGGGTTTACTTTATTGACCGCCTACCTGGGGCACCGCGGTCATAGCAACTGTGGGATGTTATTGAGAAGGCCGAGGGAAAAGTCTAGACTTCTTTGTCTTCCTTTTAGGTTGGGGACCCACATCCAGGAAGACTTCCTCTTTAAAGAGATGCCCCACTTCTGGAGAAGGTTCCTATTCTCCATGATGGTTTTCTCGACTACCTCTTTGACTACTTCGTTCGGAAAGAGGTCTTTACCCCAGATGTTAGAAGATATCAGCTTCCTGGGTTCATATTTCACTGTTGCAGCAGCAAGCACGAACTCTCTACAGGCTCTCCTAGCCTTCATGAAAGCATACAGGTCCTTTACTAAGGTGGCCATATGAATTTTGGCTAGGACCATGAGCATGTCTGGGATACTTCGTTGGCCTGCACACATCTCTATGCAGTTTTGTAGGGATAAAGAGGCCGCCAGTCTCTCCTTCGTCTCTTGTTCCTTGCACAAGAGAAAATCAGAAAGTTTAGGGAGATTCTCGCTAAACTGTCGTCCAGTGATGTCCGCGTCCAGTTTCCCTACTGAGAAGGTTAGGTGGACTTCCTACCATTCCTTCGCCTGCATGGGCAAGGCTAGTGACAGAGGCCTGCACTCCTCTAGTGCAGGGCATTGTTTGCCTGCCTCCACTGCCTTGGCAACAGATTTAGATGCCTTCCATGTAAAGGGGAATGCTATTGAAGCAGGAACAAGAAAGGTAGGGTGTTTCTTGCTCAAGGCGGACACTTTCGACACCGAATAACCCGCCTTTCTCAGGCTACTTGACAAGAGAGCCTGTGCCTTATCGTGGTCGAAGACTGTGACCTCCTTCGGTTCTGTCTCCTCTTTTGACATTGGTTCATGTTTCAGTTGAATGAAGCAATCAGAGAAAGAGTTAAAGCTTGGCCAAAACTGGATGTCGTCTAAGGGGACAGCTCCCATCTTCTCCGAGATGTAGAGTTTGCCGTTCAAAATCGGCATAAGCTCCGCATACCTCCAGGGATTGGTTTTGGAGCAGGTCGGGAGGTCTTGGCCTCTGGGTCGCTTGAATGACCCTCGGGAAGCAATAAGTGGAGCTTCACAGAGCTCTCACTTGAATTTCGCTTCCCTTGTTTCGCCTCGTTTGTGAATGTTCTCCATTAAATCCATAAGATGGGCCAGCGCCTGGCTCATATTGTCTAATGGAGGGGTAGAAGGTGAAAACGTCAAGGGTAATGGCTCTGGGGCAGGCACAGTTGGAAGGAATTCCAACACATCATCCTCTTCTTCCAGAGGTGCCTCCCTGCCATCCGTCTCGATGGCAATATGGACGCAGGGAGGTGCGAGTCGTGCTTGGGGCACAACCATTTCACTACCAGCTTTCAGGAACAATAAGCTACGCATCCTATCGTTAGGTAGGTATGGTCATGGAGAGTTCTTCTGGAACCCTCTTACCCATTTGTGTAGCTTTTCACGTGCCGCATCCCTAGACTCCATTGACTTGGGGTCATCAAAACCTTCGGTCACTAAGGTCCGGCAGATATTGCAGATTTGGGGGTACCAATATTGCAGGGATTCGGTAATAATGGTGCAGGGGGCATAAGACCTGCATGCTTTATGACCGTAGAAGTACTTACTCCTAAGATTGCAGAAGACCGCATCGCATTTCATCTGGGGTTCCTCCTGTAAAGAAAGGAAAACAAAATGAGTATACGATTGTTTATCTCAACTGATAAACAGATCTACAATTATTCATATTTTAATCATTATAGCTTAGGATAGTAAGCTAGAAAGAAATAGGGAAAAACATATACTTGTGTATCCCTCCCACCCAATTGCTGTAACCTCCCCCCAATATTAAAGATAAAGAGTTTCCTTTATCAGGGCAACTCGAAGGAGAAGGGTTCTAACCCCTAGGGATAGAAAAAGTGTACACTGCCACTGACCCTTCTAATTATTTAATATTGTGGGATAGTATTAACTGATTTCCAATCAGAGTATTGAAGGAATTCTATTCTTTCAATATAGGTTCGGTGTCAGCAAAAGCCTGTACAAGGGTACACAAGATATGTTGGAAATAACTACTGTATAATATATACAATAGTTTTCTATCTGCAGTATATACTTTACTGCAAATATACTGGCTACTGTATACAGTAATCATATACTGTAGTTCAGCTGGTATATCGCCGGCAGAGCTAGTACCTGGCGGCTCAGTCCTGCCGGCATATAGCCGGCTAGTTAGTACCTGGCGGCACTGACAGTCGGCATGCCGCCGACTGAGTAAGTACCTGCCGGCGCCGGCCGGGATAGTACCTGGCGGCACTAGCTGATAGAGAGAGAGAGAAAGCATGGAGTGACGGGCTGCCTTATTACAATGTATGTTTACAGTAAATAAGGATGTAAGTATATAATCTTACTGCCTTCCTCCAGAAAGAAGGTTCAAATGGAAGGGGAGAATGCATTATTCAGGCTTCCATCCAGCCGCAAAGTTTGTTGCCGGCATTGGCGGTTACAGGACTGCAGATGGCAGTCCAAGGGAGGACTGAAGAACCTTCAGCGGCAGAGGGGTCTCCCACCGGCAGCCGCCATAACCGGCACAACCTTCCCGGATCCTTATGTCCATAAGGGAAAGACTTAGTGGCTAAACACCTGCTATGTAGGAGCCCGGCCGGCCCCGCAACCCACCCGCAAGCGGTGAGATTGCAGGACGATGGCCACAAATAATGCGATGGCTAAGTCATCGCTAAAGGACAGGGGGTAGGGAAAAGGGTCCTGTATAAAGTGTGGAAGAAGGCGGCAATGCACCCTACCACACAAGTAAGAAACTCTGTTTCGATATCGGGGCCATCCTGGGCGGCAGAAGAATATCTATTCTTCAGCCTAGGGTCTGCCAAAGAGGTGTTAAGAGGCGGCGGCAGGATTGCCGCCGCCTCTCAACAGAGGAGAAACATCGTTTCAGTGTCTGCGCCGTCCTAGGCGGCAGAAGAATGTCTATTCTTCAGCCTAGGGTCTGCCAACACAGGACTAGTCTTCTAGACCGCAAAGGAGAAGGTGGCGGCTTCATACTACCACTTCAGGTGCGGCCTAGGGAGGCTTAGCCTCCTATGCCGGCGGCAGTAAGCCGGCAGGAGAGAGACTACTCACCCTGTAGCTCTGCCGCCGGTAGAAAGACTGAATACTCTGAGGTTCTGTCGAAAACCAAAGCCAGGCTCTCGCCGGCAAAGGTAGGAGACAGAAAAACCCTAGCCTAGTCAAGCCAGAATGAACTACTCTATGGCAAGAGCACTCAGAGGAAAGGAGGGATTACCCTTAAATCTCTACTAGAGACAAGTAACGAATTACATAATTCTAAGAGATGTACTATCTCTCATTAAATCAATAAAACGATACACGAGGGTAAACAGGGATAATGTCTGAAAGTATACTACATCGCCTAGGCTAGGTAGCCTAGGCAAGACGAGATCTCGGTTACCTAAATCGCCGAAACTCTAACGTATACGATCGACAAAGGAAGAGGAAATTATGCACAAAATAAATATCTTTACTAGTATAATTATGCCTCAATAGCTTTCATAAATTATTAATGCTATTACAACCGGGAAATCATTCTGCTAACTAAATAATATATGCATAACGAACGATAGCGCCCATGGCGCCTCCGGTAACAGGCCTAGCTCAATAAAACAAATAAATTACTCTAATTTCACTGTGAAGCAGGCGCTAAA